>NC_090440.1:182207648-182486487 GCF_031143425.1 Pleurodeles waltl
GCTTGGCACCTGGTTGAAACTAGGATCTTGCCCTCCAGTCAGTAGGTAAATTGCAAAGCAATACAGGCCTGCCTTCCTCCTCCAGCACCCTTCACCAGAAAGCCTTGTGCTTCAGGCCTCCACAAGCTGTGTACAGGCTAATGCGCTTCTGAACACTTCGCCAGACAAGGAGTCGAAGCACTTTGAGGCATTTGCCAGACGGATGTTCTTCTGTACCAGCCTTGCCCTCAGGTCTGTCAGTACTAGCTGCCTCCTGAGGAGATATACTGATGCATTTTTGGACATGATGGCATACCTTTTGCCCACCGTGCCTGATGATGTCAGGGTTAGCGATCAGCCCCTTACTTAGGACGCCCATGACATGGCAAGGTACTCCATCAGGTCGGGCCTGAACACTACCACCTGCCTGGAAAGAACAGTCTGGAACAGTGTGGTGCTAAGGCACAGTACCAGGTTGGCAGAGGCACAGTACCAGGTTGCCAGTGTTCAGTCCCCCAGGGGCAAAAATTTGCAGAATGTGCACAATTTACACAAATCACAGCCCACCACTCCTGCAGCTGCTGCTAAACCACTTTAGGTCTGCACATAAACATCCAGTGGGAGGTCACATCACCTTTCACCTCCAGTTGTGGTACACAGTTGCATGCTATCCTTCCTGTCTCATTTGCCAGTTATTCCGCTTTCAGCACTAAAAATTCCAGAGGACCACTTGTCAGAATTAAAGCTCTCTTACCCAAAGGAGGGTGTTGGCCTTTAGAGATCGGGACTAGCTTTTGTTCTAATTATTTCCTGTGCCGAAAAGGACGGAGGCCTTCTCCCCCTCCTAGAACTTCACCCTCTGCCCTGGATCCACAAGAATGGACGGTAACATTGCTTTTGCAAGATGCCTATTTCCACACACTCATCTAGCATCTACATGCATTTCATGTAGGCCAAGAGCACATTCAATTTTCAGTACTGGTCTTACCAGTGCACCTCAGCTGCTCACAAAGGTGATGATGGTGGTCTTAGCCCATCCATGGAGTTAGGAATACCAGGCTTACCTTAAGTCGACTGTTTACTGAAGGAGGGCTCTTCCTAAAATAGTTGCAAACCCCCTCCAGACCGCAGCTGACCTGTTGACATAATTGGGTGATGAAACCATCAACATACCAAAGTCAATTATCACAGTGGCTGTCCTACATTAGTTGTATCCTGGATATGGTGCTCTTCTGGGCCTTCCCTCCACCTCAACAAGTCTACAAGATTCAGGCTATGATCCTGATTTTTTAACCTCTGACCTTGGTCCCAGTGAGGGGATTTAGAGTCTTCTTGGCCTCTTGGTCCACTGAATACTGCCTATGGTCCACTCCAGATGGCTCATGAGGGCTCTGCAGTGACATCTTTGTCAGTGGGCTCAGTACCCAGGGAACTTTCAGATTCTGTCCAGATGTCGGAGGAGACTGAAAAAGATCTCCGGTGTTGGCTGCTATCCTGATATATTGTATTACGCCATCAAGATCTACTATAGGCTAGCCAAGAAGCCTGCCCCAGAAGGCATGTGTGCTAATTTCACCAGAGTGAACGTTGCTACCACTGCGCTGGTTTGTGGTGTGCCAGTCTTGGATATCTGCCATGCTGCTCCATGGGCGTCCCTCCACATATTCGTGGACAACCAGGGCCATCGATATGGGCTCTCTACCATGCTGTACTGCTAAAGAGTTGGAATGATGGCTGAACTGATGAAAATATTGTCAAGGTAATTGCAAAAAAGACATTTACCTCCTTGTTGGCAGCTGTGAGTTCAGTACCACATTCATCTTTCTTTAGATGTCTCATTTATCTGACTTCACGTGGAAGAAAGTTTGTGATGTCACATTTATCTTTGGTCTCAGTCAGTTGAGAGGTTATTACTGTTATCTAATTCCTCAGCTGGGCGGGATTCGAATATTCTTGGCCATTAGAAAAAAATTGTATTTACCTAACCGCTCAGTTCAATTGGTATTGCTTTGGTAGATTGAGTACTCTTGTCTCTTATCCAGCATGGGGGTAGTCTAATGTAATTACCTCAGTGGTCAGTGAGGGGCTTGTGAAGCACGTTTATTCTTGTTTTAGAATAGGCCTGTGACGAGTGGGTTTATTGTGTACCTGACATGGGCAATGCCAGAAATGAACTACAAACTGCACAGCCTGAGGCAGTCCTGACAAAAGCGGGCTACCACAGAGTTTCAGCACAGTGGCAAGTGCCTTTCCTCACCCTGAAAGGCCACTCACTGCTCCTGAACACCACAAACATTACAAGGTGCTGATAGCGCCCTACACAACCCTTTTTTATGTTATTCATGTGCATAATGAGAATGAGCTGTGTGTAGGAGAAGACGATGTCATGAGAGCAGACGATTCTGGCTAGAGGGATCATGTATGTGTTGAAGCGGGCCTGGCTCAAGAAGCATAGTTGTAGAACTCTGCAGATGAGGTCGCGGGCATCCGAAATGTGCGGTGCCAGGCTGGCTGACTGCGTCCGAACTGTTAGGAAGAGGCAGAACCATCGGACTGTGTGTCCTTTAATTCTTATGTTGTGTAAGCATTGGATGAGGATAGGTTGGGAGACAGTGTCAAACGCTGCAGAAAGGTCCAGCAGGATCAGAGCCATCATGTCTCCTCTGTCCAGAGTGTTGCAGATGTCATCCGTGGTGGCAGTGAGGATAGTTTCCTAATGTGGTTGGGTCTGAAACCAGACTGGGAAGAGTTGAGGAGTTGGTGGTCTTTGAGGTATTCAGTAAGGTGTCTGTTGATGATTTTCCCTAAGATCTTGGCCGGGAATGGTAGCAGGGAGGTTGGTCTGTTGTTGGCAAGCATTGAAAGGTTCATGGAGGGTTTCCTCAGCAATGGGAGGACAGTTACATTTTTCCTGGTATCTGGGAAGGTCGAGAAAAAGCTCTTTCAGAATGGGTATGACTGTGGCGCTGATGGGTTGCAGTCCTCTGGAGTAGGTGTGGTGGGGGCATGGGTTTGGTGTGCACCCCCTGAATGAACAGACTTTATGGTGGTGGTTTCTTCCTCTAGGGTAATGACAGGCCATGTGGTTAGCATTGGCTCTTAAGATAAGATCGGGCAATGTTTCACAGGGTGTCTCTGGTCCAGTTGCAGGGTTGAAGTTGCTGTAAATAGTGGCAATTTTGTTGCTTAAGAATAGAGAAAGATTATTGCAGAGGTCCTGGGAGAGGCTGATCGAGTTGGAGGCAGCTGCTGGTGTAGTGAAATCTTTCACAATGTCGAACATTTCTTTGCTTCTATTGTTCCTGGCATCAGTGCGGTCTTCCAGATCAGTGCATTTGGTGGTCCAGTTCATTTGGTGGTAGCATTTCAAGGTGGTTTTGAAAGTGCTCCTGTCTGCATTGTCTTGGATCTTCTTTCCAGTTGTTTGTTGTGATGTTTCATCGGTCTGAGTTCCTGCATATACCAGCTGGCATGGCGTCTAGACTTTGTTGTATTGCTGTGTTGGGAAGGGTGATGACAAGAAGTCAACATAGGAGGTGATCCAGTTGTTAAAATTCTCAGTCATTGTCAATGATGCTCTTAAGTTTCGGCAGGGTGGTCTGGCGGTGGGGCATGTTCATTGGACAGGGATGCTGAACTTTTTGAGCAGTGCTCTGTCTAGGACCAGGAGACAGATGTGGGCTCTTCGACTCTGATATTGCAGATGCTGGTTAAAATAGCTCCCAGGAGCTCTTAGGGTTGCATGACCTTCAAGTTGGAAGTTTAGGTCTCCATGTAGGATGTAATTGCTAGCGTCAAGGGCAAGTGGTGCAACGAAGTCTGTGATGTCGCTGAATTTGGTGTGCTGTCCAGGTCATCTGTAGATAAGTATACTACTGAGGGTGAAATTTGCTATGGCATGGAGCTTGACCGACGGTTGTTCGAAGTAGTCTGTGGTGGTGTTGCAGCTGATGGCAATCTTGATGATGGCGATTGTGTCCTTGAATTAGTGAAGCCTGTCCTGCTTGGTGAACTTGTATCCAAAGAGGATGATTGTGGTAATGTCAAGTGCCGATTTAGGGTTCAGCCAGGTTTCAGTGGGGAAAAGTAGGTCCGGGGCATTGTTGTGCAGCAGGTCCTGTATCTCTGTGGAATATTTGATGAGTGACTAGGTGTTGAGGAGCACGCATATTAGTGTGGTGTGTTGTTTGGATGTTTGCAGGATTGTGTGTGAGAGGGAGTGGGGTGTTGGGTGCTGTCATTGCAGGAGTGTGTGTTGGGCATGGGTTAGTGCATGAAAACTTGCAGGAAGTGCAGGAGAATACTCCCTGGGTGTTGTGTGGTGCAGTGAGACAGCAGCATATGGAGCGACGGATGGGGTTGAGGGTGTGGAGCATCACAGCACTGTAGAGGGTGGAAAACCAGAGTTCCTGGCACTGGGTGCAGACGGAATTGCCTATGGCATGCCATCACGCATTTTGTTTTTTCAGCGGCTGCCAATAAGTAGGTCCTGGGAGGGGAGAGGAGTCTTGTCACTTCCTGTGCAGATGGATGAATGTAAATCCAGTGGTGTCACTTCCTCTGCAGGTGGCTTTTTTTTTTTTTTACTCATCTTTCTTCAGATTATCCTCTATGGGACACACTTTATTCTCACTTTCATATATCCCATTCCCTGAAAGTAATTTAATGTTCGGTGGCATGTGTAGCTGCAGATACACATGCTGTGCATAGTCCGCCGTCTGGTGTTGGGTCGGAGTGTTACAAGTTGTTTTTCTTCGAAGAAGTCTTTTCGAGTCACGAGACCGAGGGACTCCTCCCACTTCGGTTCCATTGCGCATGGGCGTCGACTCCATCTTAGATTGTTTTTTTTTCCGCCATCGGATTCGGACGTGTTCCTTTTCGCTCCGTGTTTCGGGTCGGAAAGTTAGTCAGAATCAACGGAAAATTCGTCGGTATTGTTTCGTTCGGTATCGGGATAGTTAGGGCAAATCGACACCGAGCCTTAAAGAGCTCCGGTAACCCTTTGGGGTATTTTCGATCCCCCGTCGGGGCCTGGTCGGCCCGACCGCGTGCAACATCGACACTGATGGAATGGACCCCGTTCCGATTCTGTCCTAAATGCCACAGTAAATATCCTTATACAGACCAACATTTGGTCTGTAACTTGTGCCTGTCCCCCGAGCACAAGGAAGAGTCGTGTGAGGGCTGTCGCGCGTTTCGGTCGAGAAAAACGCTCAGGGACCGAAGAGCCAGGAGGTTGCAGATGGCTTCCACGCCGACAGGACAACAAGGGTTCGAGGAGGAGGAGGAAGAAGAAGAAGAAACTTTCTCCATCCGCGATTCGGATTCCGAAGAATTCGACGTCGACTAGCAACCAACCGTGAGTAAGACGTCGAAAGAAAGATCACACGAGAAAACAGACAAAGCCCAGGGGACGCCACTGCCAACAGGCCATGGCATAACCCATAAAGTAGGTGACCGTCCATCGGCACCGAAAAAGGGCGAGCTGGTGCCGAAGTCGTCCGACTCAGGTCGAGACACAGGCACGCAACACTCTCGGGACCGAGAGAGTGGTGCAGAAAAGGCTCGACACCGAGATAGCGGCACCGAAGCTACTCGACACAGAGACAGCGGCACCAAAGCTGCTCGGCACAGAGATAGCGGCACCGAAGATGGTCGGCACCGAGAGGCCAAGACACCGAAAAAGAGAAAGATCTCGTCGGAGCCGAAAACAACTAAAGACACGGTTTCGGTGCCAAAACACCCGGCAACCGAACCAAAAACCAGTTCCTACTCCGAGGAACAATCACTGTCCTCCCAACTAAAAAGACACAGATTTGAGGAGGAATTACAAACTACAGAGGTAGATCACACGCAAAAGCGGATCTTTATCCAAAGGGGTACAGGGAAAATCAGCACTCTTCCCCCCCAATCGGAAGGAAAAGGAAACTTGACTTCCAGCAACAAGACAAGCCACCACAAGCAAAGGTGGTAAAGAGGGTAACTCCACCACCCTCACCCTCTCCACCACAGTCAACTCATGTATCACCGGCACAGACTCCACCACAATCACCAACTCATACCACCATGAGCCAGGATGATCAGGCAGCATGGGACCTCTATGATGCTCCAGTATCTGACAATAGTCCAGAGTCGTACCCAACTAAACCCTCACCACCTGAGGACAGTACAGCATATGCACAGGTGGTAGCTAGGGCAGCCGAATTTCATAATGTATCTCGACATTCGGAGCCTATTGAGGATGACTTCCTCTTTAACACCCTGTCCTCCACCCACAGCCATTATCAAAGCCTTCCCATGCTCCCGGGAATGCTAAGGCACGCTAAACAGATTTTCAAGGAGCCTGTTAAAAGCAGAGCAGTAACTCCAAGGGTGGAGAAAAAATACAAGGCACCGCCCACAGACCCTGCTTTTATTACATCACAACTGACACCAGATTCAGTAGTCGTAGGAGCAGCTCGTAAAAGAGCCAACTCGCAAACATCGGGCGACGCACCGCCTACGGACAAGGAGAGCCGCAAGTTTGATGCAGCTGGGAAAAGGGTTGCAGCACAAGCTGCAAATCAGTGGCGCATCGCCAACTCGCAAGCACTCCTAGCGCGATACGACAGGGCCCATTGGGACGAGATGCAGCATCTCATCGAGCACCTCCCCAAAGAATTCCAGAAACGAGTGAAACAAGTGGTTGAAGAGGGGCAAAATATCTCCAACAACCAAATACGTTCTTCTATGGATGCAGCAGATACAGCTGCAAGAACAATAAATACTGCTGTGACAATAAGGAGGCACGCATGGCTGCGCACATCTGGCTTCAAACCTGAGATACAACAGGCAGTGCTCAATATGCCGTTCAATGAACAGCAATTGTTTGGCCCAGAAGTGGACACTGCAATTGAAAAATTAAAGAAGGACACTGACACAGCCAAAGCCATGGGCGCACTGTATTCCCCGCAGGGCAGAGGCACATTTGGCACATTTCGCAAAACAACTTTCAGAGGAGGGTTTCGAGGTCAAGCCACAGAAGCCAGCACCTCACAAACAAGACCACCTACCTACCAGAGACAATATCAAAGGGGTGGCTTTCGAGGCCAATACAGAGGGGGCCAATTCCCAAGAAACCGGGGAAAGTTTCAGGGTCCCAAAACCCCTCAAAATAAACAGTGACTCACAGGTCACACAACCCCTTCACACAACACCAGTGGGGGGAAGACTAAGCCAGTTCCACAAATCATGGGAGGAAATAACAACAGACACTTGGGTCTTGGCAATTATCCAACATGGTTATTGCATAGAATTTCTCCAACTCCCTCCAAACGTCCCGCCGAAAACACACAATATGTCAAAACAGCATATAGACCTTCTAGGACTAGAGGTTCAAGCATTACTGCAAAAAGACGCAATAGAATTAGTACCAAAAACACAAAAGAACACAGGAGTTTACTCACTGTACTTTCTAATACCGAAAAAGGACAAAAGTCTGAGACCAATATTAGATCTCAGAACACTAAACACCTACATCAAATCAGACCACTTTCACATGGTCACGTTACAAGACGTAATACCACTACTGAAACAGCAAGACTACATGACAACGTTAGATCTAAAAGAAGCGTATTTCCATATACCGATACATCCCTCGCACAGGAAATACCTAAGGTTCGTATTCAAAGGAATACATTACCAATTCAAAGTGTTGCCATTCGGAATAACAACAGCACCAAGAGTCTTTACAAAATGTCTAGCAGTAGTAGCTGCACATATCAGGAGGCAGCAAATACACGTGTTCCCGTACCTAGACGATTGGTTAATCAAAACCAACTCGCTAACAAAGTGTTCACACCACACAGATTGTTATACAAACCCTTTACAAACTGGGTTTCTCCATCAACTATGCAAAGTCACACCTTTTGCCGTGTCAAACACAGCAATACTTAGGAGCGACAATCAACACAACAAAAGGGATAGCCACTCCAAGTCCACAAAGGGTTCAAAATGTTCACAAGGTGATACAAGCTATGTATCCAACACAAAAGATACACGCAAAGATGGTATTTAAACTCCTAGACATGATGTCCTCATGCATAGCCATTGTCCCAAACGCAAGATTGCACATGCGGCCCTTACAACAGTGCCTAGCATCACAATGGTCACATGCACAGGGTCAACTTCTAGATCTGGTGTTGATAGACCGCCAAACATACATCTCGCTTCTATGGTGGAACAGTACAAATTTAAACAAAGGGCGGCCTTTCCAAGACCCAGTGTCACAATACGTGATAACAACAGATGCTTCCATGACAGGGTGGGGAGCACACCTCAATCAACACAGCATCCAAGGACAATGGGACGTACATCAAAGAAAGTTTCATATAAATCACCTAGAATTGTTAGCAGTATTTCTAGCGTTGAAAGCATTCCAACCAATGATAACCCACAAATACATTCTTGTCAAAACAGACAACATGACGACAATGTATTATTTAAACAAACAGGGGGGAACACACTCGACACAGTTGTGTCTCCTAACACAAAAAATATGGCATTGGGCAATTCACAACCACATTCGCCTAATAGCAGTTTATTCCAGGGATCCAGAACCAGCTAGCAGACAATCTCTCTCGGGATCACCAACAGGTCCACGAATGGGAAATTCACCCCCAAATCCTGAACACTTACTTCCAAATTTGGGGAACACCTCAAATAGATCTATTTGCAACAAAAGAAAACGCAAAATGCCAAAACTTTGCATCCAGGTACCCACATGGGCAATCTCAAGGCAATGCTCTATGGATGAATTGGTCAGGGATATTTGCGTACGCTTTTCCCCCTCTCCCTCTCCTTCCATATCTAGTAAACAGATTGAGTCAAAACAAACTCAAACTCATACTAATAGCACCAACATGGGCAAGACAACCTTGGTATACCACACTACTAGACCTGTCAGTAGTACCTCATGTCAAACTACCCAACAGGCCAGATCTGTTAACACAACACAAACAGATCAGGCATCCAAACCCAGCATCGCTGAATCTAGCAATTTGGCTCCTGAAATCCTAGAATTTGGACACTTGAACCTCACACAAGAGTGTATGGAGGTCATAAAACAAGCTAGAAGACCATCCACTAGACACTGCTATGCAAGTAAATGGAAAAGATTTGTTTGTTACTTCCATAATAATCAAGTCCAACCATTGCATGCATCTCCAAAAGATGTAGTAGGATATTTACTACATTTACAAAAATCAAATCTAGCTTTCTCTTCCATAAAAATACATCTCGCAGAAATATCTGCGTACCTGCAGATTACTCATTCAACTTCCCTATTTAGAATACCTGTCATTAAAGCGTTTATGGAGGGCCTAAAGAGAATTATACCACCAAGGACACCACCTGTTCCTTCATGGAACCTCAACATTGTCTTAACAAGGCTCATGGGTCCACCTTTCGAACCCATGCATTCTTGTGAAATGCAATACTTAACGTGGAAAGTTGCATTTCTCATTGCCATCACATCTCTAAGAAGAGTAAGTGAAATACAGGCGTTTACCATAC
This sequence comes from Pleurodeles waltl, assembly GCF_031143425.1. Lineage (NCBI taxonomy): Eukaryota > Metazoa > Chordata > Amphibia > Caudata > Salamandridae > Pleurodeles > Pleurodeles waltl. The sequence continues at coordinate 182,217,180 of NC_090440.1, forward strand.
AAGAACCATTTATTCAAATACACAAAAATAAGGTAGTTCTAAGAACAAATCCAAAATTCTTACCAAAGGTTATCTCACCGTTCCACTTAAACCAAACAGTGGAATTACCAGTGTTCTTCCCACAGCCAGATTCAATAGCTGAAAGAGCACTACATACATTAGACATCAAGAGAGCGCTAATGTACTACATTGACAGGACAAAAGAAATTAGGAAGACAAAACAACTATTTATTGCCTTCCAAAAACCTCATACAGGAAATCCAATTTCAAAACAAGGTATCGCCAGATGGATAGTAAAGTGCATCCAAACCTGCTATCTTAAAGCAAAGAGAGAACTGCCTATTACACCAAAGGCACACTCAACCAGAAAGAAAGGTGCTACTATGGCCTTTCTAGGAAATATTCCAATGACCGAAATATGTAAGGCAGCAACATGGTCTACGCCTCATACATTTACTAAACACTACTGTGTAGATGTGTTATCTGCACAACAGGCCACAGTAGGTCAAGCCGTACTAAGAACTTTATTTCAAACTACTTCCACTCCTACAGGCTGAACCACCGCTTTTGGGGAGATAACTGCTTACTAGTCTATGCACAGCATGTGTATCTGCAGCTACACATGCCACCGAACGGAAAATATCACTTACCCAGTGTACATCTGTTCGTGGCATTAGTCGCTGCAGATTCACATGCGCCCACCCTCCACCCCGGGAGCCTGTAGCCGTTTAGAAGTAGATCTTGAACATTTGTACATTTGTAAATATATTACATTAAACCTTCATTTTGTACATACGTATTTATTCCATTGCATGGGCACTATTATTAGCATACACAACTCCTACCTCACCCTCTGCGGGGAAAACAATCTAAGATGGAGTCGACGCCCATGCGCAATGGAACCGAAGTGGGAGGAGTCCCTCGGTCTCGTGACTCGAAAAGACTTCTTCGAAGAAAAACAACTTGTAACACTCCGACCCAACACCAGACGGCGGACTATGCACAGCATGTGAATCTGCAGCGACTAATGCCACGAACAGATGTACACTGGGTAAGTGACATTTTCCTTCCTTTTATGAAAACTGTGCGTCTTACCTTACTGGAGACTTTACTGCTCTGTTATGCCCTGCCGGCATGGTTATTTCCCTGACATTTGTGAGTAGGAACATACCTTGTTGTGCCCTTGAAAACTTTGACGTACTTAGAATCACTAGCTTCCAGGCATTTGCTGGGTTCCTGGCTTTGCCTTACCTTGACATACCTTTATCATAATGTTACGGATGGTTTCCAATTTGTGGCAGGGATGCAGTATGGTGTGTACATTTTCATGAAATCATCTATCCCTCAAGAATGCTTTTTACAACTTGTAGATTTGAAAAAAAGCACGTTTATGCTTTCTAATCTGCCAAATAGCGGTCAACCTGACCTATCTGCAAGCTTGATTTACTTTTCTTATTCTCAGTTGCACTTTGTATGCTTCTTGGTATTATATAATCAGTTGCTGCTCACACTTTCCCTTTTTTTTTCGCTTGTCCTCAGTAGCAAATCCCGGATTGCACTCAAAATTATTCGAAATGTCGGCAAGTACAGGGAAGCGGCCCAATTGGAAATCAACGTCCTGAAGAAAATCAGAGAAAAGGACAAAGAGAACAAATTGTAAGTTTTTAGCACAGTGTTTTTGTGCCATCTATCCAGCCCTGACTAGCAGGTTGGGTACTCTTGGCGGATAGCACATCACAGTAGGTTTCTGGAAAATCACAGTAGGCTTCTAGAATCTAGAAAAGGGTAGCTTGCACTAGTTCTCCAGAATGCCTTCTTGATATGTACATATTTTATGATTAGCTCTGACTCCCACTGTTTGACTTTGCCACATAGGACCTGTAGCATTCTGTCTCTTTGAGGTGGCTAGTCTGCACTCTCCCCAATCTGCTTGTACACTTTGACGGGGGATTTATGGTCTCTTTCCTAGTCCCAAAAGGACCTGTAGATAGTATGTCATCACTCCCCCTAGTGAAATACAGTTGGTCCATGGAAAACCATTTTAAATACAGGGAGTGCAGAATTATTAGGCAAGTTGTATTTTTGAGGATTAATTTTATTATTGAACAACAACCATGTTCTCAATGAACCCAAAAAACTCATTAATGTCAAAGCTGAATATTTTTGGAAGTAGTTTTTAGTTTGTTTTTAGTTTTAGCTATGTTAGGGGGATATCTGTGTGTGCAGGTGACTATTACTGGGCATAATTATTAGGCAACTCAACAAAAAAAAATATATACCCATTTCAATTATTTATTATTACCAGTGAAACCAATATAACATCTCAACATTCACAAATATACATTTCTGACATTCAAAAACAAAACAAAAACAAATCAGTGACCAATATAGCCACCTTTCTTTGCAAGGACACTCAAAAGCCTACCATCCATGGATTCTGTCAGTGTTTTGATCTGTTCACCATCAACATTGCGTGCAGCAGCAACCACAGCCTCCCAGACACTGTTCAGAGAGGTGTACTGTTTTCCCTCCTTGTAAATCTCACATTTGATGATGGACCACAGGTTCTCAATGGGGTTCAGATCAGGTGAACAAGGAGGCCATGTCATTAGATTTCCTTCTTTTATACCCTTTCTTGCCAGCCACGCTGTGGAGTACTTGGACGCGTGTGATGGAGCATTGTCCTGCATGAAAATCATGTTTTTCTTGAAGGATGCAGACTTCTTCCTGTACCACTGCTTGAAGAAGGTGTCTTCCAGGAACTGGCAGTAGGACTGGGAGTTGAGCTTGACTCCATCCTCAACCCGAAAAGGCCCCACAAGCTCATCTTTGATGATACCAGCCCAAACCAGTACTCCACCTCCACCTTGCTGGCGTCTGAGTCGGACTGGAGCTCTCTGCCCTTTACCAATCCAGCCACGGGCCCATCCATCTGGCCCATCAAGACTCACTCTCATTTCATCAGTCCATAAAACCTTAGAAAAATCAGTCTTGAGATATTTCTTGTCCCAGTCTTGACGTTTCAGCTTGTGTGTCTTGTTCAGTGGTGGTCGTCTTTCAGCCTTTCTTACCTTGGCCATGTCTCTGAGTATTGCACACCTTGTGCTTTTGGGCACTCCAGTGATGTTGCAGCTCTGAAATATGGCCAAACTGGTGGCAAGTGGCATCGTGGCAGCTGCACGCTTTACTTTTCTCAGTTCATGGGTGTAAGGAAATGCCTCCTTGGCATGGTTGCCCCCTGACTTTTTGCCTTTGCTGATGCTATGTTTACAATTGAAAGTGTGCTGAGGCCTGCTAACCAGGCCCCAGCACCAGTGTTCTTTCCCTAACCTGTACTTTTGTATCCACAATTGGTAGACCCTGGCATCCAGATAAGTCCCTTGTAACTGGTACTTCTAGTACCAAGGGCCCTGATGCCAAGGAAGGTCTCTAAGGGCTGCAGCATGTCTTATGCCACCCTGGAGACCTCTCACTCAGCACAGACACACTGCTTGCCAGCTTGTGTGTGCTAGTGAGGACAAAACGAGTAAGTCGACATGGCACTCCCCTCAGGGTGCCATGCCAGCCTCTCACTGCCTATGCAGTATAGGTAAGACACCCCTCTAGCAGGCCTTACAGCCCTAAGGCAGGGTGCGCTATACCATAGGTGAGGGTACCAGTGCATGAGCATGGTACCCCTACAGTGTCTAAACAAAACCTTAGACATTGTAAGTGCAGGGTAGCCATAAGAGTATATGGTCTGGGAGTTTGTCAAACACGAACTCCACAGCACCATAATGGCTACACTGAAAACTGGGAAGTTTGGTATCAAACTTCTCAGCACAATAAATGCACACTGATGCCAGTGTACATTTTATTGTAAAATACACCCCAGAGGGCACCTTAGAGGTGCCCCCTGAAACTTAACCGACTATCTGTGTAGGCTGACTAGTTTTAGCAGCCTGCCACAAACCGAGACATGTTGCTGGCCCCATGGGGAGAGTGCCTTTGTCACTCTGAGGCCAGTAACAAAGCCTGCACTGGGTGGAGATGCTAACACCTCCCCCAGGCAGGAATTGTCACACCTGGCGGTGAGCCTCAAAGGCTCACCTCCTTTGTGCCAACCCAGCAGGACACTCCAGCTAGTGGAGTTGCCCGCCCCCTCCGGCCAGGCCCCACTTTTGGCGGCAAGGCCGGAGAAAATAATGAGAAAAACAAGGAGGAGTCACTGGCCAGTCAGGACAGCCCCTAAGGTGTCCTGAGCTGAGGTGACTCTAACTTTTAGAAATCCTCCATCTTGCAGATGGAGGATTCCCCCAATAGGGTTAGGATTGTGACCCCCTCCCCTTGGGAGGAGGCACAAAGAGGGTGTACCCACCCTCAGGGCTAGTAGCCATTGGCTACTAACCCCCCAGACCTAAACACGCCCTTAAATTTAGTATTTAAGGGCTACCCTGAACCCTAGAAAATTAGATTCCTGAAACTACAAGAAGAAGGACTGCCTAGCTGAAAAACCCCTGCAGCGGAAGACCAGAAGACGACAACTGCCTTGGCTCCAGAAACTCACCGGCCTATCTCCTGCCTTCCAAAGATCCTGCTCCAGCGACGCCTTCCGAAGGGACCAGCGACCTCGACATCCTCTGAGGACTGCCCCTGCTTCGAAAAGACAAGAAACTCCCGAGGACAGCGGACCTGCTCCAAGAAAGGCTGCAACTTTGTTTCCAGCAGCTTTAAAGAACCCTGCAAGCTCCCCGCAAGAAGCGTGAGACTTGCAACACTGCACCCGGCGACCCCGACTCGGCTGGTGGAGACCCGACACCTCAGGAGGGACCCCAGGACTACTCTGATACTGTGAGTACCAAAACCTGTCCCCCCTGAGCCCCCACAGCGCCGCCTGCAGAGGGAATCCCGAGGCTTCCCCTGACCGCGACTCTTTGAACCTAAAGTCCCGACGCCTGGGAGAGACCCTGCACCCGCAGCCCCCAGGACCTGAAGGACCGGACTTTCACTGGAGAAGTGGCCCCCAGGAGTCCCTCTCCCTTACCCAAGTGGAGGTTTCCCCGAGGAATCCCCCCCTTGCCTGCCTGCAGCGCTGAAGAGATCCCGAGATCTCTCATAGACTAACATTGCGAACCCGACGCCTGTTCCTACACTGCACCCGGCCGCCCCCGCGCTGCTGAGGGTGAAATTTCTGTGTGGACTTGTGTCCCCCCTGGTGCCCTACAAAACCCCCCTGGTCTGCCCTCCGAAGACGCGGGTACCTACCTGCAAGCAGACCGGAACCGGGGCACCCCCTTCTCTCCATTCTAGCCTATGTGTTTTGGGCACCACTTTGAACTCTGCACCTGACCGGCCCTGAGCTGCTGGTGTGGTGACTTTGGGGTTGCTCTGAACCCCCAACGGTGGGCTACCTTGGACCAAGAACTAAGCCCTGTAAGTGTCTTACTTACCTGGTTAACCTAACAAATACTTACCTCCCCTAGGAACTGTGAAAATTGCACTAAGTGTCCACTTTTAAAACAGCTATTTGTGAATAACTTGAAAAGTATACATGCAATTTTGATGATTTGAAGTTCCTAAAGTACTTACCTGCAATACCTTTCGAATGAGATATTACATGTAGAATTTGAACCTGTGGTTCTTAAAATAAACTAAGAAAAGATATGTTTCTATACAAAAACCTATTGGCTGGATTTGTCTCTGAGTGTGTGTACCTCATTTATTGTCTGTGTATGTACAACAAATGCTTAACACTACTCCTTGGATAAGCCTACTGCTCGACCACACTACCACAAAATAGAGCATTAGTATTATCTCTTTTTACCACTATTTTACCTCTAAGGGGAACCCTTGGACTCTGTGCATGCTATTCCTTACTTTGAAATAGCACATACAGAGCCAACTTCCTACATTGGTGGATCAGCGGTGGGGTACAAGACTTTGCATTTGCTGGACTACTCAGCCAATACCTGATCACACGACAAATTCCAAAATTGTCATTAGAAATTGATTTTTGCAATTTGAAAAGTTTTCTAAATTCTTAAAAGACCTGCTAGGGCCTTGTGTTAGATCCTGTTTAGCATTTCTTTTAGAGTTTAAAAGTTTGTAAAAGTTTGAATTAGATTCTAGAACCAGTTGTAGATTCTTAAAAAGTATTCCAACTTTTAGAAGCAAAATGTCTAGCACAGATGTGACTGTGGTGGAACTCGACACCACACCTTACCTCCATCTTAAGATGAGGGAGCTAAGGTCACTCTGTAAAATAAAGAAAATAACAATGGGCCCCAAACCTACCAAAATACAGCTCCAGGAGCTTTTGGCAGAGTTTGAAAAGGCCAACCCCTCTGAGGGTGGCAACTCAGAGGAAGAGGATAGTGACTTGGAGGAAAATTCCCCCCTACCAGTCCTATCTAGGGAGAACAGGGTCCCTCAAACCCTGACTCCAAAAATAATAGTCAGAGATGCTGGTTCCCTCACAGGAGAGACCAACACCTCTGAAATCACTGAGGATAGCCCCAGTGAAGAGGACATCCAGTTAGCCAGGATGGCCAAAAGATTGGCTTTGGAAAGACAGATCCTAGCCATAGAGAGGGAAAGACAAGAGATGGGCCTAGGACCCATCAATGGTGGCAGCAACATAAATAGGGTCAGAGATTCTCCTGACATGTTGAAAATCCCTAAAGGGATTGTAACTAAATATGAAGATGGTGATGACATCACCAAATGGTTCACAGCTTTTGAGAGGGCTTGTGTAACCAGAAAAGTGAACAGATCTCACTGGGGTGCTCTCCTTTGGGAAATGTTCACAGGAAAGTGTAGGGATAGACTCCTCACACTCTCTGGACAAGATGCAGAATCTTATGACCTCATGAAGGGTACCCTGATTGAGGGCTTTGGATTCTCCACTGAGGAGTATAGGATTAGATTCAGGGGGGCTCAAAAATCCTCGAGCCAGACCTGGGTTGACTTTGTAGACTACTCAGTGAAAACACTAGATGGTTGGATTCAAGGCAGTGGTGTAAGTAATTATGATGGGCTGTACAATTTATTTGTGAAAGAACACCTGTTAAGTAATTGTTTCAATGATAAACTGCATCAGCATCTGGTAGACCTAGGACCAATTTCTCCCCAAGAATTGGGAAAGAAGGCGGACCATTGGGTCAAGACAAGGGTGTCCAAGACTTCAACAGGGGGTGACCAAAAGAAAGGGGTCACAAAGACTCCCCAGGGGAAGGGTGATGAGACAACCAAAACTAAAAATAGTAAAGAGTCTTCTACAGGCCCCCAAAAACCTGCACAGGAGGGTGGGCCCAGAGCCTCTTCACAAAACAATGGGTACAAGGGTAAAAACTTTGATCCCAAAAAGGCCTGGTGTCATAGCTGTAAACAGCATGGACACCAAACTGGAGACAAGGCCTGTCCCAAGAAAGGTTCCACTCCAAACTCCCATCCAGGTAACACTGGTATGGCTAGTCTCCAAGTGGGATCAACAGTGTGCCCAGAGCAAATCAGGGTCCACACTGAAGCTACTCTAGTTTCTGAGGGTGGGGTGGATTTAGCCACACTAGCTGTCTGGCCGCCTAACATGCAAAAATACAGACAGCAACTCTTAATTAATGGGACTAGAATAGAGGGCCTGAGGGATACAGGTGCCAGTGTCACCATGGTGACAGAGAAACTGGTTTCCCCTGGCCAATACCTGACTGGAAAAACTTACACAGTCACCAACGCTGACAATCAGAGAAAAGTACATCCCATGGCAATGGTTACTTTAGAATGGGGAGGGGTCAATGGCCTGAAACAGGTGGTGGTCTCCTCAAATATCCCAGTGGACTGTCTGCTTGGAAATGACCTGGAGTCCTCAGCATGGGCTGAGGTAGAACTAAAAACCCATGCAGCAATGCTGGGTATCCCTGAACTGGTGTGTGTGAAAACAAGAGCACAGTGCAAGGCACAGGGTGAACAAGTAGAGCTGGAGTCTGGAAGAATGGCCCAGCCTACCAAGAGAACAGGAAAGTCAGTTGGGAAACCAACTGCAACACAGCAAAAGAAAGGGAACCTCTCTTCTCAGGAAGAAGTTCTGCCCTCTGAGGGAACTGAGCCTTTGGAGCTTGAACCTTATCAGGTTGAGCTCTTAGGCCCAGGGGGACCCTCAAGGGAGGAGCTGTGTAAGGGACAAGAAACCTGTCCCTCTCTTGAAGGCCTTAGGCAGCAAGCTGCTGAAGAGTCCAAAGGCAAGAAAAATGGAACGCATAGGGTCTATTGGGAGGATGGACTCCTGTACACTGAGGCCAGAGACCCCAAACCTGGTGCCACTAGGAGAGTGGTAGTGCCTCAGCTGTTCAGAGAGTTCATCCTAACATTGGCCCATGACATTCCCCTTGCTGGACATTTGGGACAAACCAAGACGTGGGAGAGGTTAGTCAACCACTTCTACTGGCCCAATATGTCCAACATGGTTAAGGAGTTTTGCCTCTCCTGCCCCACCTGTCAAGCCAGTGGTAAGACAGGTGGGCATCCAAAGGCCCCCCTCATTCCACTTCCAGTGGTGGGGGTGCCCTTTGAAAGAGTGGGTGTGGACATAGTTGGTCCACTAGAACCTCCCACAGCCTCAGGAAATATGTATATCCTGGTAGTAGTGGATCATGCTACCAGGTATCCTGAAGCTATTCCCCTTAGGTCGACTACTGCCCCTGCAGTAGCCAAGGCCCTCATTGGTATCTTTACCAGAGTGGGTTTCCCTAAGGAGGTGGTGTCTGACAGAGGTACCAACTTCATGTCAGCATACCTAAAGCACATGTGGAATGAGTGTGGAGTGACTTATAAATTCACTACACCTTACCATCCACAAACTAATGGCTTAGTTGAGAGATTCAACAAGACATTAAAGGGCATGATCATGGGGCTCCCAGAAAAACTCAAAAGGAGATGGGATGTCCTCCTGCCATGTCTGCTTTTCGCTTACAGGGAGGTGCCACAGAAGGGAGTAGGATTCTCACCCTTTGAACTTCTGTTTGGTCATCCTGTAAGGGGACCACTTGCCCTTGTTAAAGAAGGCTGGGAGAGACCTCTCCATGAGCCTAAACAGGACATAGTGGACTATGTACTTGGCCTTCGCTCTAGAATGGCAGAGTACATGGAAAAGGCAACCAAAAACCTTGAGGCCAGCCAACAGCTCCAGAAGTTTTGGTATGACCAAAAGGCTGCACTGGTTGAGTTCCAACCAGGGCAGAAAGTCTGGGTTCTGGAGCCTGTGGCTCCCAGGGCACTCCAGGACAAATGGAGTGGCCCTTACCCAGTACTAGAAAGGAAGAGTCAGGTCACCTACCTGGTGGACCTGGGCACAAGCAGGAGCCCCAAGAGGGTGATCCATGTGAACCGCCTTAAGCTCTTCCATGACAGGGCTGATGTCAATCTGTTGATGGTAACAGATGAGGATCAGGAGGCAGAGAGTGAACCTCTCCCTGATCTTCTGTCATCAGACCCAAAAGATGGCACAGTAGATGGAGTGATCTACTCAGACACCCTCTCTGGCCAACAGCAAGCTGATTGTAGGAGAGTCCTACAACAGTTTCCTGAACTCTTCTCCTTAACCCCTGGTCAGACCCACCTGTGTACCCATGATGTGGACACAGGAGACAGCATGCCTGTCAAGAACAAAATCTTTAGGCAGTCTGACCATGTTAAGGAAAGCATCAAGGTGGAAGTCCACAAGATGCTGGAATTGGGAGTAATTGAGCGCTCTGACAGCCCCTGGGCTAGCCCAGTGGTCTTAGTCCCCAAACCTCACACCAAAGATGGAAAGAAAGAGATGAGGTTTTGTGTGGACTACAGAGGGCTCAATTCTGTCACCAAGACAGATGCTCATCCAATTCCAAGAGCTGATGAGCTCATAGACAAATTAGGTGCTGCCAAATTTCTAAGTACCTTTGACTTGACAGCAGGGTACTGGCAAATAAAAATGGCACCTGGAGCAAAAGAAAAGACAGCATTCTCCACACCTGATGGGCATTATCAGTTTACTGTGATGCCCTTTGGTTTAAAGAATGCCCCTGCCACCTTCCAAAGGTTGGTGAATCAAGTCCTTGCTGGCTTGGAGTCCTTTAGCACAGCTTATCTTGATGATATTGCTGTCTTCAGCTCCACCTGGCAGGATCACCTGGTCCACCTGAGGAAGGTTTTGAAGGCTCTGCAATCTGCAGGCCTCTCTATCAAGGCATCCAAATGCCAGATAGGGCAGGGAACTGTGGTTTACTTGGGACACCTTGTAGGTGGAGGCCAAGTTCAGCCACTCCAACCCAAGATCCAGACTATTCTGGACTGGGTAGCTCCAAAAACCCAGACTCAAGTCAGGGCATTCCTTGGCTTGACTGGGTATTACAGGAGGTTTGTGAAGGGATATGGATCCATTGTGACAGCTCTCACTGAACTCACCTCCAAGAAAATGCCCAAGAAAGTGAACTGGACTGTGGAATGCCAACAGGCCTTTGACACCCTGAAACAAGCAATGTGCTCAGCACCAGTTCTAAAAGCTCCAGATTATTCTAAGCAGTTCATTGTGCAGACTGATGCCTCTGAACATGGGATAGGGGCAGTTTTGTCCCAAACAAATGATGATGGCCTTGACCAGCCTGTTGCTTTCATTAGCAGGAGGTTACTCCCCAGGGAGCAGCGTTGGAGTGCCATTGAGAGGGAGGCCTTTGCTGTGGTTTGGTCCCTGAAGAAGCTGAGACCATACCTCTTTGGGACTCACTTCCTAGTTCAAACTGACCACAGACCTCTCAAATGGCTGATGCAAATGAAAGGTGAAAATCCTAAACTGTTGAGGTGGTCCATCTCCCTACAGGGAATGGACTTTATAGTGGAACACAGACCTGGGACTGCCCATGCCAATGCAGATGGCCTTTCCAGGTTCTTCCACTTAGAAAATGAAGACTCTCTTGGGAAAGGTTAGTCTCATCCTCTTTCGTTTGGGGGGGGGTTGTGTAAGGAAATGCCTCCTTGGCATGGTTGCCCCCTGACTTTTTGCCTTTGCTGATGCTATGTTTACAATTGAAAGTGTGCTGAGGCCTGCTAACCAGGCCCCAGCACCAGTGTTCTTTCCCTAACCTGTACTTTTGTATCCACAATTGGTAGACCCTGGCATCCAGATAAGTCCCTTGTAACTGGTACTTCTAGTACCAAGGGCCCTGATGCCAAGGAAGGTCTCTAAGGGCTGCAGCATGTCTTATGCCACCCTGGAGACCTCTCACTCAGCACAGACACACTGCTTGCCAGCTTGTGTGTGCTAGTGAGGACAAAACGAGTAAGTCGACATGGCACTCCCCTCAGGGTGCCATGCCAGCCTCTCACTGCCTATGCAGTATAGGTAAGACACCCCTCTAGCAGGCCTTACAGCCCTAAGGCAGGGTGCGCTATACCATAGGTGAGGGTACCAGTGCATGAGCATGGTACCCCTACAGTGTCTAAACAAAACCTTAGACATTGTAAGTGCAGGGTAGCCATAAGAGTATATGGTCTGGGAGTTTGTCAAACACGAACTCCACAGCACCATAATGGCTACACTGAAAACTGGGAAGTTTGGTATCAAACTTCTCAGCACAATAAATGCACACTGATGCCAGTGTACATTTTATTGTAAAATACACCCCAGAGGGCACCTTAGAGGTGCCCCCTGAAACTTAACCGACTATCTGTGTAGGCTGACTAGTTTTAGCAGCCTGCCACAAACCGAGACATGTTGCTGGCCCCATGGGGAGAGTGCCTTTGTCACTCTGAGGCCAGTAACAAAGCCTGCACTGGGTGGAGATGCTAACACCTCCCCCAGGCAGGAATTGTCACACCTGGCGGTGAGCCTCAAAGGCTCACCTCCTTTGTGCCAACCCAGCAGGACACTCCAGCTAGTGGAGTTGCCCGCCCCCTCCGGCCAGGCCCCACTTTTGGCGGCAAGGCCGGAGAAAATAATGAGAAAAACAAGGAGGAGTCACTGGCCAGTCAGGACAGCCCCTAAGGTGTCCTGAGCTGAGGTGACTCTAACTTTTAGAAATCCTCCATCTTGCAGATGGAGGATTCCCCCAATAGGGTTAGGATTGTGACCCCCTCCCCTTGGGAGGAGGCACAAAGAGGGTGTACCCACCCTCAGGGCTAGTAGCCATTGGCTACTAACCCCCCAGACCTAAACACGCCCTTAAATTTAGTATTTAAGGGCTACCCTGAACCCTAGAAAATTAGATTCCTGAAACTACAAGAAGAAGGACTGCCTAGCTGAAAAACCCCTGCAGCGGAAGACCAGAAGACGACAACTGCCTTGGCTCCAGAAACTCACCGGCCTGTCTCCTGCCTTCCAAAGATCCTGCTCCAGCGACGCCTTCCGAAGGGACCAGCGACCTCGACATCCTCTGAGGACTGCCCCTGCTTCGAAAAGACAAGAAACTCCCGAGGACAGCGGACCTGCTCCAAGAAAGGCTGCAACTTTGTTTCCAGCAGCTTTAAAGAACCCTGCAAGCTCCCCGCAAGAAGCGTGAGACTTGCAACACTGCACCCGGCGACCCCGACTCGGCTGGTGGAGACCCGACACCTCAGGAGGGACCCCAGGACTACTCTGATACTGTGAGTACCAAAACCTGTCCCCCCTGAGCCCCCACAGCGCCGCCTGCAGAGGGAATCCCGAGGCTTCCCCTGACCGCGACTCTTTGAACCTAAAGTCCCGACGCCTGGGAGAGACCCTGCACCCGCAGCCCCCAGGACCTGAAGGACCGGACTTTCACTGGAGAAGTGGCCCCCAGGAGTCCCTCTCCCTTACCCAAGTGGAGGTTTCCCCGAGGAATCCCCCCCTTGCCTGCCTGCAGCGCTGAAGAGATCCCGAGATCTCTCATAGACTAACATTGCGAACCCGACGCCTGTTCCTACACTGCACCCGGCCGCCCCCGCGCTGCTGAGGGTGAAATTTCTGTGTGGACTTGTGTCCCCCCTGGTGCCCTACAAAACCCCCCTGGTCTGCCCTCCGAAGACGCGGGTACCTACCTGCAAGCAGACCGGAACCGGGGCACCCCCTTCTCTCCATTCTAGCCTATGTGTTTTGGGCACCACTTTGAACTCTGCACCTGACCGGCCCTGAGCTGCTGGTGTGGTGACTTTGGGGTTGCTCTGAACCCCCAACGGTGGGCTACCTTGGACCAAGAACTAAGCCCTGTAAGTGTCTTACTTACCTGGTTAACCTAACAAATACTTACCTCCCCTAGGAACTGTGAAAATTGCACTAAGTGTCCACTTTTAAAACAGCTATTTGTGAATAACTTGAAAAGTATACATGCAATTTTGATGATTTGAAGTTCCTAAAGTACTTACCTGCAATACCTTTCGAATGAGATATTACATGTAGAATTTGAACCTGTGGTTCTTAAAATAAACTAAGAAAAGATATTTTTCTATACAAAAACCTATTGGCTGGATTTGTCTCTGAGTGTGTGTACCTCATTTATTGTCTATGTGTATGTACAACAAATGCTTAACACTACTCCTTGGATAAGCCTACTGCTCGACCACACTACCACAAAATAGAGCATTAGTATTATCTCTTTTTACCACTATTTTACCTCTAAGGGGAACCCTTGGACTCTGTGCATGCTATTCCTTACTTTGAAATAGCACATACAGAGCCAACTTCCTACAATGGGCAGTTATTTTGCGCCTTGGTTTTTCCACACGCTTCTTGCGACCCTGTTGACTATTTTGAATGAAACGCTTGATTGTTCGATGATCACGCTTCAGAAGCTTTGCAATTTTAAGAGTGCTGCATCCCTCTGCAAGATATCTCACTATTTTTGACTTTTCTGAGCCTGTCAAGTCCTTCTTTTGACCCATTTTGCCAAAGGAAAGGAAGTTGCCTAATAATTATGCACACCTGATATAGGGTGTTGATGTCATTAGACCACACCCCTTCTCATTACAGAGATGCACATCACCTAATATGCTTAATTGGTAGTAGGCTTTCGAGCCTATACAGCTTGGAGTAAGACAACATGCATAAAGAGGATGATGTGGTCAAAATACTCATTTGCCTAATAATTCTGCACTCCCTGTAGAATGATCTGTGTAGGCCATAATGTTTTGGAGATAGTGACAATCCTTGTTGAATCACCTTCCTAAACTCCAGTTCTAGTGGGAACTAGTGAAACCACTGGCTGTTTCTGGTTCTGTAGTCATCAGTAAACAATCAGTCTAGATTTGTAGAGCACAGCTAATGACCCTTTAGGGTATGCAGGCATTGAGAGTAGTACTGCAGCAGGAGGTTCATTAGAACATCCAGAGCTTGAGTCCTTTTCTGAACTCCAACAGAGATAATGATGAAGTCTGTAGGTGAAGTGGTAGGTTGTTCCAGGACTTTGCTGAGAGGTAGGAGAGGGAACATCTTCCACTGTTGCTGTGGTGGATGCAGGGTGTATGGATGAGGGAGAGGTAGGTGGAGTGCTAGGTGTCTGGAGCAAAGTTGAAAATTCAGTTGCTGGTTGATGTATCCTGGTCCCTGGTTGTGGAGGACTTAGAAGGTGTGGATAAACATCTTGAACTGGCATGTTTTCTGAATGGGGAGCCAGTAGAGCTGCTTGATGTGAGTAGTTATGTGTGTTTGTTTTAGGAAGTCTAGTATCAGTCTGGCCGTTGAGTTCTGAATCGTTTGCAGTCTCTTGAGGAGGTGGGAGATGATTCCTACGTAGAGTGATTTGCCGTAGTCCAGTCATCTGGTGACCAGGGCTTGTGTGACAGTGCGTCTGGTGTCAATGGGGAGCCACTTGAAAATCTTGCAGAGCAGACGAACGTTGAAGAACCAGGCAGATGACTGTGTTGATCTGTCTTTTTATGGTAAGCTTACTGTCCAGGATGATGCCAAGGTTGCGGGCGTGGTCTGTCGGAGTGGGCGAGGTTCCTGGTTTTGGGGGGCTACCAGGATCTTTCCATGGGTAGGTGTTGTTCCCGAAGATCAGCCCTTCCGTCTTGTCTGTGAGTTATAGGATGCTTTCTCTCATCCTGTCAGAGATTTTAGTTATGCACCTGTGAAGTTGGTCAGCGTGGCGGCGGGGTCTACTGATAGTGAGAAGATGAGCTGGGTATAGTCCAAGTAGGATGTGATGGTCAGTTCATGTGATCTGACGATGTTGGACAAGCGTTATGTAGGTGTTGAGGGACGAATCTTGAGGGATGCCACAGATACTGTGTTCTTGGGTTCCGAGATGAAGGGTGGAAGGTGGATTCTTTGTTCTGCCGGTGAGGAAGGAGGCGATCCACTTGAGGGCGTCTCCTTGAATTCCAGGCCTTTTGGTCAGAGTGTCGTATGGCAATGTGTCAAACGCTGCTGAGAGGTCGAGAAGGATCAGGGCCACCGTTTTTCATTAGTTGAGGAGGGATATAATGTAGTCTGTGGCTTTAGTCGCAGTAGTTTTGTTGCTGTGATTGCTGGATCCCTGCCACAGAATAATTTTGATGGTGCCAAGCAGAATTTAAGATGCGGGACCTTGAAGTTAAGATATCTCCAGGGGGTGCCAAGTGCCTTCTACATCTGCTAGTCATTAAAGGCATAAACTTAATTTAACTGGTTTTCGAGTAGAACAATTAGACACTAGTATCTACCATTAACCTTGGACATTGGGGCTCGAGAGACTGTATGGTAGCAGTGACCTTACTGTGTGATGGGTTTGTGGGTCTAGGCTTCATGAACTTTATTTTTTCTTGCTTGAAACTCAGCAACTGGGGTTTTATACTCCCACTGAATTGTTCAACTTGGCAGCTTAGCTCAGTTTGGCACTCAGAACTGAAGTACAAATACTAAGTCCAAAACCAACTCATTTGTAGCCATAGGACAAAACCAAAACCTTTGTGGTGAACATTTCTCTATTTGATACTCAGAGCCAACATGTTCAAGCCCCAAAGGATAGCATTGTCCATAGGACCAATCTTGTTGAAAGCTTAACACGATAATCATTATTATAATTGGTTGTGCTCAGATGCTAGTCCCAGAAGGTGTTAGTAGTGTTGGTCATTTACCATGAAATTGATGATCAATCATTTGTTACTGATCTTATTATAGTTATCAGAGAGTTTGAGTTGAGTTATCAGGTCTACAAGAACTCTGTGATATTTTGGGTTGTGTTTAAAGCATTTCCCCAGGGAACCTTTACCAGATAAGAAACTTTACCATTTGATTATTTAGGCAGTTATGATACGTGTGCATATGTTTTTTGACTTGCAAAAATCTCACAACTAAAGAGACAGTACATTATGCCAGTGTGATCCAGGATGGAGGTAGATGTGCAACTACTGATCTATATTGGGTACGGCAACACATCAATTAGAAGACTTATAGCAAAAATATGGTTGCTCTGAAGACAACCAATATGCTGTTGCAATTGTGTTTTCCTTCCTGAAAATTAACAGCTAATTTCCTATAAACGAGGCACTCGTTAGGGAGGTTTCCTATGTTTAAACAGTTACGAAATTATTTTTTGCAATCTCTTAAATATAAAAATCACATCATTGTTGGAGAAACGAAAAAAATACAAATGAAAGTAGCAAGTTTGAATTGGTGTCACAATTTAAGTAGTTAAACAGTCCAAGTGGGCAGGATCAGTGTGGCCGAAAATCCAAGACGGGTGACTTAAATTAGTTATTTAAAAATAAAGAAAACAAATTGGAACAATAGGTACATGCAGTTTTTGGAGCTTTAGTGAAGAGAATGCTTTAAGAATTTCAGAAATGGAATAAGATGCATTTTTGATGGTTGAATGGATTCAGTTAAACTATTTATTTTGCCATGTAGTTTCAGAATTTGCCAAATTATTTATGACAAAATTGATTAAACATGCCCAGTCACAGTAGCTGGTTCACAATATCCACTATTAAGGACACTAACTTCTCCAGCGCTGTAAAAATCCACATATGAAACGGAAATTTTGGGTCGCATTATTAACAAGGTAGGAGGGGGCAAAATATAGACCATTCTTTAAAAATGTTTTTGTGTTATGATTGAGCCACATCCTGTAATAAAAGCGTTTTTTCTGTAACCAGATGATTTTCCAGATGAATGAACACAAATGGTACAGAGAAGACTGGCTTATTGACACCCTTAAGTATCGCTTGACAAATTTTGACCCAGAGTGTTTTAAAATTCCAATTGTAGAATGTTGTTTTAGCAACTTTGTAATATATTCTTGGTTTTTTAAATGATCCCTTACTGAGAAAAATATCCCCCTGGCTAAACCTATATATGCCTGCTGCCCTGCTGGGATGCAATTTTTATAGAAAAATATTTATACACTTAGCCCTAGTTACGACCACATGCAGTTTCACAATCTTGTCGATTTTCAGAACTCATTGACTTGACCACAGTGTGGTGTATCTTTGATAATAGAATGTTGGTGATTTCATTGGAATTGATGTGTATGGTTGTAAGAATCCAGAATTCTCTTGCCTATTCTCCCCTTTCATTTCGAATTTGCTGGAATTTGGTGACTGTTCATAATATTAACTTGCAGTGCATGTGCTTTTACCCCGTGATCATAGTAACTGATTAATTTTGATTGGCCTCCCTGACTGTTTAAGGCCATAGTAAATGGATTTGTCATAAAGGTCAGATGTAGACTGCAGTACACATTTACATTACCCACGTGATATACTTTAAAAGCATGGCCTCAAGTCTGCCACTGAAGCTTTGAATGGTAGAAGTCAGAAACTGCAGCTAACATGTGCAAAATGTACATAAAGCAACCCTTTTCAGGTATTGCCTGAAACAGCACATGGTCTGTCGCCTGCAAGACATCCTGGCACCTTTAACTTAGAGGGGGCTTGGAGATGGTCCAATGCTCATCGTTCGTTCCCTTGATTTTCACTCTTAGTTGCAATTCCTTATTGGTCAGCGTGTGCAAGTTTCACCTTCTCTTTGCTTGTTTCTCCTGTCCATGGAGTATGGACCAAGTACTGATTGCCTTTTTCGAGTAGTGTCCTTCTGCTGCTTGTGCTGGGAATCTAGTACTTTTTTCTTTTTTCTTATTCCTCCACTTCTCTATTACTGTCTACATATCCCCTTGCAAAATGAACACCCTCATGTTCATAAATACAGTAAGCTTTGTTGCTTAGTCATGAGAAGTAAATGACTGATCTGTATGTGTATTCCAAGTGAGTTCTTGTAGGAAGTTGGCTCTGTATGTGCTATTTCAAAGTAAGGAATAGCATGCACAGAGTCCAAGGGTTCCCCTTAGAGGTAAAATAGTGGTAAAAATAGATAATACTAATGCTCTATTTTGTGGTAGTGTGGTCGAGCAGTAGGCTTATCCAAGGAGTAGTGTTAAGCATTTGTTGTACACACACATAGACAATAAATGAGGTACACACACTCAGAGACAAATCCAGCCAATAGGTTTTGTTATAGAAAAATATCTTTTCTTAGTTTATTTTAAGAACCACAGGTTCAAATTTAACATGTAATATCTTGTTTGAAAGGTATTGCAGGTAAGTACATTAGGAACTTTGAATCATTTCAATTGCATGTATACTTTTCAAGTTATTGACAAATAGCTACTTTAAAAGTGGACACTTAGTGCAATTTTCACAGTTCCTGGGGGAGGTAAGTTTTTGTTAGTTTTACCAGGTAAGTAAGACACTTACAGGGTTCAGTTCTTGGTCCAAGGTAGCCCACCGTTGGGGGTTCAGAGCAACCCCAAAGTCACCACACCAGCAGCTCAGGGCCGGTCAGGTGCGGAGTTCAAAGTGGTGCCCAAAACGCATAGGCTAGAATGGAGAGAAGGGGGTGCCCCGGTTCCGGTCTGCTTGCAGGTAAGTACCCGCGTCTTCGGAGGGCAGACCAGGGGGGTTTTGTAGGGCACCGGGGGGGACACAAGCCCACACAGAAATTTCACCCTCAGCGGCGCGGGGGCGGCCGGGTGCAGTGTAGAAACAAGCGTCGGGTTCGCAATGTTAGTCTATGAGAGATCTCGGGATCTCTTCAGTGCTGCAGGCAGGCAAGGGGGGGGTTCCTCGGGGAAACCTCCACTTGGGCAAGGGACTCCTGGGGGTCACTTCTCCAGTGAAGGTTCGGTCCTTCAGGTCCTAGGGGCTGCGGGTGCAGGGTCTCTCCCAGGCGTCGGGACTTAGGATTCAAAGAGTCGCGGTCAGGGGAAGCCTCGGGATTCCCTCTGCAGGCGGCGCTGTGGGGGCTCAGGGGGGACAGGTTTTGGTACTCACAGTCTTAGAGTAGTCCTGGGGTCCCTCCTGAGGTGTTGGATCTCCACCAGCCGAGTCGGGGTCGCCGGGTGCAGTGTTGCAAGTCTCACGCTTCTTGCGGGGAGCTTGCAGGGTTCTTTCAAAGCTGCTGGAAACAAAGTTGCAGCCTTTCTTGGAGCAGGTCCGCTGTCCTCGGGAGTTTCTTGTCTTTTTGAAGCAGGGGCAGTCCTCAGAGGATGTCGAGGTCGCTGGTCCCTTTGGAAGGCGTCGCTGGAGCAGGATCTTTGGAAGGCAGGAGACAGGCCGGTGAGTTTCTGGAGCCAAGGCAGTTGTCGTCTTCTGGTCTTCCTCTGCAGGGGTTTTCAGCTAGGCAGTCCTTCTTCTTGTAGTTGCAGGAATCTAATTTTCTAGGGTTCAGGGTAGCCCTTAAATACTAAATTTAAGGGCGTGTTTAGGTCTGGGGGGTTAGTAGCCAATGGCTACTAGCCCTGAGGGTGGGTACACCCTCTTTGTGCCTCCTCCCAAGGGGAGGGGGTCACAAGCCTAACCCTATTGGGGGAATCCTCCATCTGCAAGATGGAGGATTTCTAAAAGTTAGTCACTTCAGCTCAGGACACCTTAGGGGCTGTCCTGACTGGCCAGTGACTCCTCCTTGTTGCTTTCTTTGTTCCCTCCAGCCTTGCCGCCAAAAGTGGGGGCCGTGGCCGGAGGGGGCGGGCAACTCCACTAAGCTGGAGTGCCCTGCTGGGCTGTGACAAAGGGGTGAGCCTTTGAGGCTCACCGCCAGGTGTTACAGCTCCTGCCTGGGGGAGGTGTTAGCATCTCCACCCAGTGCAGGCTTTGTTACTGGCCTCAGAGTGACAAAGCCACTCTCCCCATGGGGCCAGCAACATGTCTCTAGTGTGGCAGGCTGCTGGAACTAGTCAGCCTACACAGACAGTCGGTTAAGTTTCAGGGGGCACCTCTAAGGTGCCCTCTGGGGTGTATTTTGCAATAAAATGTACACTGGCATCAGTGTGCATTTATTGTGCTGAGAAGTTTGATACCAAACTTCCCAGTTTTCAGTGTAGCCATTATGGTGCTGTGGAGTTCGTGTTTGACAGACTCCCAGACCATATACTCTTATGGCTACCCTGCACTTACAATGTCTAAGGTTTTGCTTAGACACTGTAGGGGTACCATGCTCATGCACTGGTACCCTCACCTATGGTATAGTGCACCCTGCCTTAGGGCTGTAAGGCCTGCTAGAGGGGTGACTGATCTATACATGCATAGGCAGTGAGAGGCTGGCATGGCACCCTGAGGGGAGTGCCATGTCGACTTACTCATTTTGTTCTCACCAGCACACACAAGCTGGCAAGCAGTGTGTCTGTGCTGAGTTAGGGGTCTCTAGGGTGGCATAAGACATGCTGCAGCCCTTAGAGACCTTCCTTGGCATCAGGGCCCTTGGTACTAGAAGTACCAGTTACAAGGGACTTATCTGAATGCCAGGGTGTGCCAATTGTGGATACAATGGTACATTTTAGGTGAAGGAACACTGGTGCTGGGGCCTGGTTAGCAGGGTCCCAGCACACTTCTCAGTCAAGTCAGCATCAGTATCAGGCAAAAAGTGGGGGGTAACTGCAACAGGGAGCCATTTCTTTACACAAGCCCCCCCCAGCCCACAGGCCAGGAGACTCAGCCCAAGCTGGGAGAGTCTTCCTAGTCTGTCAGGCGAGGAAGAGTAGGAGAAATAGGCTGGTTAGTTGCAGGGCCTACTCTGCCTTACATCCTTCTGTTCAGGTCATTCCCTTTGGGGAACTGACCCACTTCCACAGTGATAGGACCTAGTCTGAATTGCCTCTTGTCTGCCTCTTCAATGTCTCCACCCATTCTTTCTATTTTGGTCTTAGAGGTATCCACCTCTGCTAACCTTATCTTGGCCAGGGTTACCCCTAGCTTACCCAAAGAGGTTACCCAGAGCTGGAGTAACCCCACCATGACCAATAGGGTCAGGGGGCCTAACTTGCTATTTGGCATGGGGTCAGACCACCATGCTAAGGATAGTGCAGCCATAAAGGCTAACACCCAGCAGAGGCCACTGACAGCTGTCAGTGCCCAGAACCACACCTTTAGCTCTTCACCTAAAAGGGAAGGGGCTAAGTTACAGGCTTCTTTGGGTTCAGGTTGCCTGTCTGCTGTATTAGAGTGGGGGGTTACCACATCTTGTAGTAAACACCCTTCTTCCACTCTTTCTTCTGTTAGCTGAGGAGCCACCCACTCAGGTTTAACAGTTGCCTGACTAGCCAGGACTTCTTGTGGGTCAGGTTGGACTTTATCAGGGCCATTTTTGGAGTTCTCCCCTACTGGAGCAGAATCTCCTTGGCTGGCTGTAACCTTGGCTAAAGGTTGTCCACCCTTCCTACTCTGTTTTCTTTTCTTCTTCTTCTGGGGCCTGCTTGCATTTACTGCAGAGGCAGGACTTCCAGAATCCTTGGGAGAGGACTGGCACTGGACCAGTTCCTCTCTTGGGCTCTGACTAACCTCTGGGTAGTCATTTCCAAGGAGACAATCAAGGGGGAGGTCTGTACTGACTACTACCCTTCTCCAGCTAAGAGTGCCACCCACTTCTATGGGCACTAAAGCCACAGGCCTCTTAGTGACCCTGTCTAGGCTAACTCTTACCCTGGCAGTCTCACCTGGGATGTACTGGTTTGAGAGCACCAGCCTGTCATGCACAATAGTGTGACTGGCACAAGTGTCTCTCAGGGCAGTGGTTGGGATTCCATTCACCAGTAGGTGGTGGAAGTGTCTACTTCCCTCTGGAATCTCCAACTCACCTGTTGGGCCCTGTTTCCAGTTGAAGGCTATGAAGACCTCCTCATCTGAGGAGTCATCTCCCATGGCTACACTGGTTACCCCTGGAATTTTGTTCTGGGGTTTGTTTTTGGGACAAGAAGTGTCCTTGGTGTGGTGCCCAGACTGTTTACAGTTGTGGCACCATGCCTTAGTGGCATCCCAGTTCTTACCCTGGTACCCACCTTTGTTTTGGGTTGTGTCTTGGGGCCCACCCACCTGTTCTGGTTTTTGGGGGCCTACAGAGGACTCTTTTTCTTTGTTTCTAGTGTCACCCACTTTCTCCTGGGGAGTTTTTGTAACCCCTTTCTTTTGGTCACCCCCAGTGGAAGTTTTGGTTACCCTAGTCTTGACCCAGTGGTCTGCCTTCTTTCCCAATTCTTGGGGAGAAATTGGACCTAGGTCTACCAGATACTGATGCAACTTTTCATTGAAGCAGTTACTTAAAATGTGTTCTTTCATAAACAAATTATAAAGCCCAACATAGTCACACACTTCATTTCCAGTTAACCAACCATCTAGTGTTTTTACTGAGTAGTCTACAAAATCAACCCAGGTCTGGCTCGAGGATTTTTGAGCCCCCCTGAATCTAATTCTATACTCCTCAGTGGAGAATCCAAAGCCCTCAATCAGGGTACCCTTCATGAGGTCATAAGATTCTGCATCTTTTCCAGAGAGTGTGAGGAGTCTATCCCTACACTTTCCAGTGAACATTTCCCAAAGGAGAGCACCATAGTGAGATCTGTTTACTTTTCTGGTTACACAAGCCCTCTCAAAAGCTGTGAACCATTTGGTGATGTCATCACCATCTTCATATTTTGTTACAATCCCTTTGGGGATTTTTAGGATGTCAGGAGAATCTCTGACCCTATTTAAGTTGCTGCCACCATCGATGGGACCTAGGCCCATCTCTTTTCTTTCCCTTTCTATGGCTAGGAGCTGCTTTTCCAAAGCCAATCTTTTGGCCATCCTGGCTAACTGGATGTCCTCTTCACTGGAGTTATCCTCCGTGATTTCAGAGGTGTTGGTCTCTCCTGTGAGGGAACCAGCATCTCTGACTATTATTTTTGGAGTCAGGGTTTGAGAGACCCTGTTCTCCCTAGATAGGACTGGTAGGGGGGAATTTTCCTCCAAGTCACTATCCTCTTTGTAAGGAAATGCCTCCTTGGCATGGTTGCCCCCTGACTTTTTGCCTTTGCTGATGCTATGTTTACAATTGAAAGTGTGCTGAGGCCTGCTAACCAGGCCCCAGCACCAGTGTTCTTTCCCTAACCTGTACTTTTGTATCCACAATTGGCAGACCCTGGCATCCAGATAAGTCCCTTGTAACTGGTACTTCTAGTACCAAGGGCCCTGATGCCAAGGAAGGTCTCTAAGGGCTGCAGCATGTCTTATGCCACCCTGGAGACCTCTCACTCAGCACAGACACCCTGCTTGCCAGCTTGTGTGTGCTAGTGAGGACAAAACGAGTAAGTCGACATGGCACTCCCCTCAGGGTGCCATGCCAGCCTCTCACTGCCTATGCAGTATAGGTAAGACACCCCTCTAGCAGGCCTTACAGCCCTAAGGCAGGGTGCACTATACCATAGGTGAGGGTACCAGTGCATGAGCATGGTACCCCTACGGTGTCTAAACAAAACCTTAGACATTGTAAGTGCAGGGTAGCCATAAGAGTATATGGTCTGGGAGTTTGTCAAACACGAACTCCACAGCACCATAATGGCTACACTGAAAACTGGGAAGTTTGGTATCAAACTTCTCAGCACAATAAATGCACACTGATGCCAGTGTACATTTTATTGTAAAATACACCCCAGAGGGCACCTTAGAGGTGCCCCCTGAAACTTAACCGACTATCTGTGTAGGCTGACTAGTTTTAGCAGCCTGCCACAAACCGAGACATGTTGCTGGCCCCATGGGGAGAGTGCCTTTGTCACTCTGAGGCCAGTAACAAAGCCTGCACTGGGTGGAGATGCTAACACCTCCCCCAGGCAGGAATTGTCACACCTGGCGGTGAGCCTCAAAGGCTCACCTCCTTTGTGCCAACCCAGCAGGACACTCCAGCTAGTGGAGTTGCCCGCCCCCTCCGGCCAGGCCCCACTTTTGGTGGCAAGGCCGGAGAAAATAATGAGAAAAACAAGGAGGAGTCACTGGCCAGTCAGGACAGCCCCTAAGGTGTCCTGAGCTGAAGTGACTCTAACTTTTAGAAATCCTCCATCTTGCAGATGGAGGATTCCCCCAATAGGGTTAGGATTGTGACCCCCTCCCCTTGGGAGGAGGCACAAAGAGGGTGTACCCACCCTCAGGGCTAGTAGCCATTGGCTACTATCCCCCCAGACCTAAAACACGCCCTTAAATTTAGTATTTAAGGGCTACCCTGAACCCTAGAAAATTAGATTCCTGCAACTACAAGAAGAAGGACTGCCCAGCTGAAAACCCCTGCAGCGGAAGACCAGAAGACGACAACTGCCTTGGCTCCAGAAACTCACCGGCCTGTCTCCTGCCTTCCAAAGATCCTGCTCCAGCGACGCCTTCCAGAGGGACCAGCGACCTCGACATCCTCTGAGGACTGCCCCTGCTTCGAAAAGACAAGAAACTCCCGAGGACAGCGGACCTGCTCCAAGAAAAGCTGCAACTTTGTTTCCAGCAGCTTTAAAGAACCCTGCAAGCTCCCCGCAAGAAGCGTGAGACTTGCAACACTGCACCCGGCGACCCCGACTCGGCTGGTGGAGATCCGACACCTCAGGAGGGACCCCAGGACTACTCTAAGACTGTGAGTACAAAAACCTGTCCCCCCTGAGCTCCCACAGCGCCGCCTGCAGAGGGAATCCCGAGGCTTCCCCTGACCGAGACTCTTTGAATCCTAAGTCCCGACACCTGGGAGAGACCCTGCACCCGCAGCTCCCAGGACCTGAAGGACTGGACTTTCACTGGAGAAGTGACCCCCAGGAGTCCCTCTCCCTTGTCCAAGTGGAGGTTTCCCCGAGGAATCCCCCCCTTGCCTGCCTGCAGCGCTGAAGAGATCCCGAGATCTCTCATAGACTAACATTGCGAACCCGACGCCTGTTCCTACACTGCACCCGGCCGCCCCCGCGCTGCTGAGGGTGAAATTTCTGTGTGGACTTGTGCCCCCCCCGGTGCCCTACAAAACCCCCCTGGTCTGCCCTCCGAAGACGCGGGTACTTACCTGCAAGCAGACCGGAACCGGGGCACCCCCTTCTATCCATTCTAGCCTATGTGTTTTGGGCACCACTTTGAACTCTGCACCTGACCGGCCCTGAGCTGCTGGTGTGGTGACTTTGGGGTTGCTCTGAACCCCCAACGGTGGGCTACCTTGGACCAAGAACTAAGCCCTGTAAGTGTCTTACTTACCTGGTTAACCTAACAAATACTTACCTCCCCTAGGAACTGTGAAAATTGCACTAAGTGTCCACTGTTAAAACAGCTATTTGTGAATAACTTGAAAAGTATACATGCAATTTTGATGATTTCAAGTTCCTAAAGTACTTACCTGTAATACCTTTCGAATGAGATATTACATGTAGAATTTGAACCTGTGGTTCTTAAAATAAACTAAGAAAAGATATTTTTCTATATAAAAACCTATTGGCTGGATTTGTCTCTGAGTGTGTGTACCTCATTTATTGCCTATGTGTATGTACAACAAATGCTTAACACTACTCCTTGGATAAGCCTACTGCTCGACCACACTACCACAAAATAGAGCATTAGTATTATCTATTTTTACCACTATTTTACCTCTAAGGGGAACCCTTGGACTCTGTGCATGCTATTCCTTACTTTGAAATAGCACATACAGAGCCAACTTCCTACATTGGTGGATCAGCGGTGGGGTACAAGACTTTGCATTTGCTGGACTACTCAGCCAATACCTGATCACACGACAAATTCCAAAATTGTCATTAGAAATTCATTTTTGCAATTTGAAATTGTTCTAAATTCTTAAAAGTCCTGCTAGGGCCTTGTGTGTTAAGTCCCTGTTTAGCATTGTCTTTTAGAGTTTAAAAGTTTGTTAAAAGTTTGAAATTAGATTCTAGAAACAGTTTTAGATTCTTTAAAAAGTATTCCAACTCTTAGCAGAATAATGTCTGATACAGAGATGCAGGTGGTGGAACTCGACACCACACCTTACCTCCATCTTAAGATGAGGGAGCTAAGGTCTCTCTGTAATATAAAGAAAATAACCATTGGCTCCAGACCTACCAAAATTCAGCTCCAGGAGCTGTTGGCAGAGTTTGAAAAAGCCAACCCCTCTGATGATGACATCACAGAGGAAGAAATTAGTGACTTGGAGGCCAATGTCCCTCCTCCAGTCCTAAATAGGGAGAACAGGACCCCTCAAGTCCTGTCTCCAACTGTGTTAGTCAGAAATAGTGAGTCCCTCACAGGAGGGTCCCACATTTCTGAAATCACTGAGGATGCTCTCAGTGAAGATGACCTCCTGTTAGCCAGGATGGCCAAAAGATTGGCTTTAGAGAGACAGCTCCTAGCCATAGAAAGGGAAAGACAAGAGATGGGCCTAGGACCCATCAATGGTGGCAGCAATATAAATAGGGTCAGAGATTCTCCTGACATGTTAAAAATCCCCAAAGGGATTGTGACAAAATTTGAAGATGGTGATGACATCACCAAGTGGTTCACAGCTTTTGAGAGGGCTTGTGTAACCAGAAAAGTGAACAGATCTCACTGGGGTGCTCTCCTTTGGGAAATGTTCACTGGAAAGTGTAGGGATAGACTCCTCACACTCTCTGGAAAAGATGCAGAATCTTATGACCTCATGAAGGGTACCCTGATTGAGGGCTTTGGATTCTCCACTGAGGAGTACAGGATTAGGTTCAGGGGGGCTCAAAAATCCTCGAGCCAGACCTGGGTTGACTTTGTTGACTACTCAGTGAAAACACTAGATGGTTGGATTCAAGGCAGTGGTGTAAGTAATTATGATGGGCTGTACAATTTATTTGTGAAAGAACACCTGTTAAGTAATTGTTTCAATGATAAACTGCATCAGCATCTGGTAGACCTAGGACCAATTTCTCCCCAAGACTTGGGAAAGAAGGCGGACCATTGGGTCAAGACAAGGGTGTCCAAGACTTCAACAGGGGGTGACCAAAAGAAAGGGGTCACAAAGACTCCCCAGGGGAAGGGTGATGAGACAACCAAAACTAAAAATAGTAAAGAGTCTTCTACAGGCCCCCAAAAACCTGCACAGGAGGGTGGGCCCAGAGCCTCTTCACAAAACAATGGGTACAAGGGTAAAAACTTTGATCCCAAAAAGGCCTGGTGTCATAGCTGTAAACAGCATGGACACCAAACTGGAGACAAGGCCTGTCCCAAGAAAGGTTCCACTCCAAACTCCCATCCAGGTAACACTGGTATGGCTAGTCTCCAAGTGGGATCAACAGTGTGCCCAGAGCAAATCAGGGTCCACACTGAAGCTACTCTAGTTTCTGAGGGTGGGGTGGATTTAGCCACACTAGCTGTCTGGCCGCCTAACATGCAAAAATACAGACAGCAACTCTTAATTAATGGGACTAGAATAGAGGGCCTGAGGGATACAGGTGCCAGTGTCACCATGGTGACAGAGAAACTGGTTTCCCCTGGCCAATACCTGACTGGAAAAACTTACACAGTCACCAACGCTGACAATCAGAGAAAAGTACATCCCATGGCAATGGTTACTTTAGAATGGGGAGGGGTCAATGGCCTGAAACAGGTGGTGGTCTCCTCAAATATCCCAGTGGACTGTCTGCTTGGAAATGACCTGGAGTCCTCAGCATGGGCTGAGGTAGAACTAAAAACCCATGCAGCAATGCTGGGTATCCCTGAACTGGTGTGTGTGAAAACAAGAGCACAATGCAAGGCACAGGGTGAACAAGTAGAGCTGGAGTCTGGAAGAATGGCCCAGCCTACCAAGAGAACAGGAAAGTCAGTTGGGAAACCAACTACAACACAGCAAAAGAAAGGGAACCTCTCTTCTCAGGAAGAAGTTCTGCCCTCTGAGGGAACTGAGCCTTTGGGGCTTGAACCTTATCAGGTTGAGCTCTTAGGCCCAGGGGGACCCTCAAGGGAGGAGCTGTGTAAGGGACAAGAAACCTGTCCCTCTCTTGAAGGCCTTAGGCAGCAAGCTGCTGAAGAGTCCAAAGGCAAGAAAAATGGAACACATAGGGTCTATTGGGAAGATGGACTCCTGTACACTGAGGCCAGAGACCCCAAACCTGGTGCCACTAGGAGAGTGGTAGTGCCTCAGCTGTTCAGAGAGTTCATCCTAACATTGGCCCATGACATTCCCCTTGCTGGACATTTGGGACAAACCAAGACGTGGGAGAGGTTAGTCAACCACTTCTACTGGCCCAATATGTCCAACATGGTTAAGGAGTTTTGCCTCTCCTGCCCCACCTGTCAAGCCAGTGGTAAGACAGGTGGGCATCCAAAGGCCCCCCTCATTCCACTTCCAGTGGTAGGGGTTCCCTTTGAAAGAGTGGGTGTGGACATAGTTGGTCCACTAGAACCTCCCACAGCCTCAGGAAATATGTATATCCTGGTAGTAGTGGATCATGCTACCAGGTATCCTGAAGCTATTCCCCTTAGGTCGACTACTGCCCCTGCAGTAGCCAAGGCCCTCATTGGTATCTTTACCAGAGTGGGTTTCCCTAAGGAGGTGGTGTCTGACAGAGGTACCAACTTCATGTCAGCATACCTAAAGCACATGTGGAATGAGTGTGGAGTAGCTTATAAATTCACTACACCATACCATCCCCAAACTAATGGCTTGGTTGAGAGATTCAACAAGACATTAAAAGGCATGATCATGGGGCTCCCAGAAAAACTCAAAAGGAGATGGGATGTCCTCTTGCCATGTCTGCTTTTCGCTTACAGAGAGGTGCCACAGAAGGGAGTAGGATTCTCACCCTTTGAACTTCTGTTTGGTCATCCTGTAAGGGGACCACTTGCCCTTGTTAAAGAAGGCTGGGAGAGACCTCTCCATGAGCCTAAACAGGACATAGTGGACTATGTACTTGGCCTTCGCTCTAGAATGGCAGAGTACATGGAAAAGGCAACCAAAAACCTTGAGGCCAGCCAACAGCTCCAGAAGTTTTGGTATGACCAAAAGGCTGCACTGGTTGAGTTCCAACCAGGGCAGAAAGTCTGGGTTCTGGAGCCTGTGGCTCCCAGGGCACTCCAGGACAAATGGAGTGGCCCTTACCCAGTGCTAGAAAGGAAGAGTCAGGTCACCTACCTGGTGGACCTGGGCACAAGCAGGAGCCCCAAGAGGGTGATCCATGTGAACCGCCTTAAGCTCTTCCATGACAGGGCTGATGTGAATCTGTTGATGGTAACAGATGAGGATCAGGAGGCAGAGAGTGAACCTCTCCCTGATCTTCTGTCATCAGACCCAAAAGATGGCACAGTAGATGGAGTGATCTACTCAGACACCCTCTCTGGCCAACAGCAAGCTGATTGTAGGAGAGTCCTACAACAGTTTCCTGAACTCTTCTCCTTAACCCCTGGTCAGACACACCTGTGTACCCATGATGTGGACACAGGAGACAGCATGCCTGTCAAAAACAAAATCTTTAGGCAGTCTGACCATGTTAAAGAAAGCATCAAGGTGGAAGTCCACAAGATGCTGGAATTGGGAGTAATTGAGCGCTCTGACAGCCCCTGGGCTAGCCCAGTGGTCTTAGTCCCCAAACCTCACACCAAAGATGGAAAGAAAGAGATGAGGTTTTGTGTGGACTACAGAGGGCTCAATTCTGTCACCAAGACAGATGCTCATCCAATTCCAAGAGCTGATGAGCTCATAGATAAATTAGGTGCTGCCAAATTCTTAAGTACCTTTGACTTGACAGCAGGGTACTGGCAAATAAAAATGGCACCTGGAGCAAAAGAGAAAACAGCATTCTCCACACCTGATGGGCATTATCAGTTTACTGTTATGCCCTTTGGTTTAAAGAATGCCCCTGCCACCTTCCAAAGGTTGGTGAATCAAGTCCTTGCTGGCTTGGAGTCCTTTAGCACAGCTTATCTTGATGATATTGCTGTCTTTAGCTCCACCTGGCAGGATCACCTGGTCCACCTGAAGAAGGTTTTGAAGGCTCTGCAATCTGCAGGCCTCTCTATCAAGGCATCCAAATGCCAGATAGGGCAGGGAACTGTGGTTTACTTGGGACACCTTGTAGGTGGAGGCCAAGTTCAGCCACTCCAACCCAAGATCCAGACTATTCTGGACTGGGTAGCTCCAAAAACCCAGACTCAAGTCAGGGCATTCCTTGGCTTGACTGGGTATTACAGGAGGTTTGTGAAGGGATATGGATCCATTGTGACAGCCCTCACTGAACTCACCTCCAAGAAAATGCCCAAGAAAGTGAACTGGACTGTGGAATGCCAACAGGCCTTTGACACCCTGAAACAAGCAATGTGCTCAGCACCAGTTCTAAAAGCTCCAGATTATTCTAAGCAGTTCATTGTGCGGACTGATGCCTCTGAACATGGGATAGGGGCAGTTTTGTCCCAAACAAATGATGATGGCCTTGACCAGCCTGTTGCTTTCATTAGCAGGAGGTTACTCCCCAGGGAGCAGCGTTGGAGTGCCATTGAGAGGGAGGCCTTTGCTGTGGTTTGGTCCCTGAAGAAGCTGAGACCATACCTCTTTGGGACTCACTTCCTAGTTCAAACTGACCACAGACCTCTCAAATGGCTGATGCAAATGAAAGGTGAAAATCCTAAACTGTTGAGGTGGTCCATCTCCCTACAGGGAATGGACTTTATAGTGGAACACAGACCTGGGACTGCCCATGCCAATGCAGATGGCCTTTCCAGGTTCTTCCACTTAGAAAATGAAGACTCTCTTGGGAAAGGTTAGTCTCATCCTCTTTCGTTTGGGGGGGGGGTTGTGTAAGGAAATGCCTCCTTGGCATGGTTGCCCCCTGACTTTTTGCCTTTGCTGATGCTATGTTTACAATTGAAAGTGTGCTGAGGCCTGCTAACCAGGCCCCAGCACCAGTGTTCTTTCCCTAACCTGTACTTTTGTATCCACAATTGGCAGACCCTGGCATCCAGATAAGTCCCTTGTAACTGGTACTTCTAGTACCAAGGGCCCTGATGCCAAGGAAGGTCTCTAAGGGCTGCAGCATGTCTTATGCCACCCTGGAGACCTCTCACTCAGCACAGACACCCTGCTTGCCAGCTTGTGTGTGCTAGTGAGGACAAAACGAGTAAGTCGACATGGCACTCCCCTCAGGGTGCCATGCCAGCCTCTCACTGCCTATGCAGTATAGGTAAGACACCCCTCTAGCAGGCCTTACAGCCCTAAGGCAGGGTGCACTATACCATAGGTGAGGGTACCAGTGCATGAGCATGGTACCCCTACAGTGTCTAAACAAAACCTTAGACATTGTAAGTGCAGGGTAGCCATAAGAGTATATGGTCTGGGAGTTTGTCAAACACGAACTCCACAGCACCATAATGGCTACACTGAAAACTGGGAAGTTTGGTATCAAACTTCTCAGCACAATAAATGCACACTGATGCCAGTGTACATTTTATTGTAAAATACACCCCAGAGGGCACCTTAGAGGTGCCCCCTGAAACTTAACCGACTATCTGTGTAGGCTGACTAGTTTTAGCAGCCTGCCACAAACCGAGACATGTTGCTGGCCCCATGGGGAGAGTGCCTTTGTCACTCTGAGGCCAGTAACAAAGCCTGCACTGGGTGGAGATGCTAACACCTCCCCCAGGCAGGAATTGTCACACCTGGCGGTGAGCCTCAAAGGCTCACCTCCTTTGTGCCAACCCAGCAGGACACTCCAGCTAGTGGAGTTGCCCGCCCCCTCCGGCCAGGCCCCACTTTTGGCGGCAAGGCCGGAGAAAATAATGAGAAAAACAAGGAGGAGTCACTGGCCAGTCAGGACAGCCCCTAAGGTGTCCTGAGCTGAAGTGACTCTAACTTTTAGAAATCCTCCATCTTGCAGATGGAGGATTCCCCCAATAGGGTTAGGATTGTGACCCCCTCCCCTTGGGAGGAGGCACAAAGAGGGTGTACCCACCCTCAGGGCTAGTAGCCATTGGCTACTATCCCCCCAGACCTAAAACACGCCCTTAAATTTAGTATTTAAGGGCTACCCTGAACCCTAGAAAATTAGATTCCTGCAACTACAAGAAGAAGGACTGCCCAGCTGAAAACCCCTGCAGCGGAAGACCAGAAGACGACAACTGCCTTGGCTCCAGAAACTCACCGGCCTGTCTCCTGCCTTCCAAAGATCCTGCTCCAGCGACGCCTTCCAGAGGGACCAGCGACCTCGACATCCTCTGAGGACTGCCCCTGCTTCGAAAAGACAAGAAACTCCCGAGGACAGCGGACCTGCTCCAAGAAAAGCTGCTACTTTGTTTCCAGCAGCTTTAAAGAACCCTGCAAGCTCCCCGCAAGAAGCGTGAGACTTGCAACACTGCACCCGGCGACCCCGACTCGGCTGGTGGAGATCCGACACCTCAGGAGGGACCCCAGGACTACTCTAAGACTGTGAGTACAAAAACCTGTCCCCCCTGAGCCCCCACAGCGCCGCCTGCAGAGGGAATCCCGAGGCTTCCCCTGACCGCGACTCTTTGAATCCTAAGTCCCGACACCTGGGAGAGACCCTGCACCCGCAGCTCCCAGGACCTGAAGGACCGGACTTTCACTGGAGAAGTGACCCCCAGGAGTCCCTCTCCCTTGTCCAAGTGGAGGTTTCCCCGAGGAATCCCCCCCTTGCCTGCCTGCAGCGCTGAAGAGATCCCGAGATCTCTCATAGACTAACATTGCGAACCCGACGCCTGTTCCTACACTGCACCCGGCCGCCCCCGCGCTGCTGAGGGTGAAATTTCTGTGTGGACTTGTGCCCCCCCCGGTGCCCTACAAAACCCCCCTGGTCTGCCCTCCGAAGACGCGGGTACTTACCTGCAAGCAGACCGGAACCGGGGCACCCCCTTCTATCCATTCTAGCCTATGTGTTTGGGCACCACTTTGAACTCTGCACCTGACCGGCCCTGAGCTGCTGGTGTGGTGACTTTGGGGTTGCTCTGAACCCCCAACGGTGGGCTACCTTGGACCAAGAACTAAGCCCTGTAAGTGTCTTACTTACCTGGTTAACCTAACAAATACTTACCTCCCCTAGGAACTGTGAAAATTGCACTAAGTGTCCACTTTTAAAACAGCTATTTGTGAATTATGACTATTTAACTTGTGTTTACTTACCATTCTTCCACACGTTCATCACAGGCTTGTTTTCCAGTTCACTCTGTGCCTTGGCTCTCCAGATTCCCAATAACAAAATCGTGAGCACTCCGGGGCACGGGACAGAAATGTCAAACCCTGTGAGTGACTGGATAAAGTGGTGCCTTTCTCTACCATCCCCAGACCTTCAGCAGACAGCTCCTGAGCGCACCAGCAACAGGATGTTGCATTACGGACAAAGCTGCTGACTTACAAACCGGGGAAACAGGTTTAAGTCTTAGAATCTGCTGAACATCCTGATATTCTGGGCAAATTACTTAATCTCTCAGTACCTTAAAAAAAAAAAAAAAAAAAAAAGCAATCTGTAAATCCTTCAGTAACGCTTGGACGAGTTTGCATTATATAAAATTGCAAAAAAAGTAAGCATTGGCAAAGCCAAAAGATCTTCCAAGGTGACACCTCTTGGCTTCATCAGTAGGTCAACATTAGCTAAGACGCCCATAAGTAACTCATTAGATTCCACAAGGCCAGGGTGTGTAGTAGGTAAAAGTGTTAATAATGAGATTGGCCTTTGTCTGAGGTGACTGGATGAACAAGCATTGCCAAAGCCAGTAGGTTTCAACCTTATGTTGGTGCTGGGCTGTTGGCTTTACTAATGTTTGTCTATAAAGATTTGTTGAGAAAAAGTCAATTGAAAAAGTCGACATACTGGAGGAAAAGCAAACGTATCTTGTGAAATCTCTAAACTGTACATCGAATTAAATGTTTTCAATCTTTAAACGGGGCATGGTTTATTTCTTAAATATGTTAAGCTCAGGACAAGATTGAAAAGGAAATAAGAAAGGGTCAAAATGTAAAGAGAAATGACTGTCAAAGCCTTATGTATTTTTCACAGGATTCAGCCATTTGCTCTTCTGTGGTAGCTCTGGGAGACGATTTCTGAGCCTTCAGGGGTAGTGTCATTCTAAGCACACCTTTTGCTTCAGAAGCCAAATGAGTGATGACTGCATATGGCTCTTCCTGCTGCGCCATAATTCTGTGTTCCAAAGCTTGCCCTTTCATGCAGTATGTTAAATGAAGAAGATACAACAAAAATAACCCTTAAAGTCTGTACTCAGCCATACCACAGCAGAAATGTCGCTTTTGGTAATTAAGGCAAGCTAGGGGGAATGGGGAGCAAAACAGCAAGGGGTGCTGGTACTTGATTGGAGCAAGCAGAACACAGGAGAGAGAGAGCAAAAAGCACATGCACTCTTATGGATTGCTAAAAGAAAAAGGTAGTTCTTTAAAACATGCGAAGTGGAAGGATATAAGTCAGACAGTCAAACTGATAGTAAACTGATAGCTATGTTCGAGGGGAAGCACAAATGGAAGAAGAGGAAAGCTAAGCCATTGAATAAGAAGCAAGTAAATGAGAATGACATTCAAGCCAAACGTTGGTAAGCTCACTATAATTTCACAGTAGTTCTTTCATCCACAAATTGCTCTGTCTGGGTGGTGAGACTTCAGTTATATTTCACTGTATCATGTGTTCTAGCTTCCTCCTATTGTAAAGACCTACTAGTGAATATAAGGTTAGTTTTTACTAGGTTGTCTTAGTAAGCAGCAAAAAAGACCTAGCCACACACTGTTCGAATAGTTATCACAAATCTCATTCATTGGTGAATATCGATTTTTATCAAGTGTACTCCATGGATGAGTTAATAAAAATGTAATTTCTTTGCCTGAACCATGGACTGTGATTAAACCAATTTTAGCAGGCGTGTTCCTCTTCCATTGTCAGCAATTTATTCCAAGCTCTGGTGATTACTTGTGAATTTAAAAAACAAAAAGCCCTTAGCCAGTTAGTAGTTCTCTGGCTGGAAGAAATAGGAGTTTCATTATTGGAGAGTTATCTTGGAAGGTGAGATGAGGTGGAGGTAGGTGAAGATAGACGAGCACCAGAAAAGACTGAAATGAAATTATCAGAAATAGCATGTTTATAATAAACAGGGCTCTTGTGTAAGGCTTGACTTTGATGGGGGCCTGCTACCTGACAAGTTGACTCCTGTCCCTGCTGGGGTCCTCTTTTTTCCATAACCAGTTTAAATGGTCACTGGCTGAGAGGAAAATAAGAGTTTCCTTGTTTCTCTAGGACAGGTGCAGTCTGGCAAGAAACTGCTCCACGAAGAGTCCATGGGGCACTGACATTTCCAAAGACCTCCAAAATAAAGTTTTTCTGGGATTGCTTTGCAGCAAACTGAGGATGTGCTACAAAAGAGGGTTGGCATGTTTGTGGAAACTGTGTTGACATGTGGTTCAAACATATTAATTACTAGTGACTATTATAAGAAATGTTTCTCCCTAGCAGCTCCTCAGAACAAAACAGGGTTTGGGGAAAATTATGTGAGGAAAAAACTGTGAAGATAATGTAGAAGAAGAAATTATTGATGCTTTTTTCAGCTCCAGGCAGGACCAGGATGATTAAGGAACTACCCCTTCATGTCAATTGGAAAAAACATTTTTGTCACACGAAGACACTGATGGAGGTTAGCGTCATCCTTGTTATTTTGAGTGTAGAAGTTTGCTATCTTAACTCAATCCCATTTCTTACCATGGACATGACCTGGATTATCGTGTCCTTCGGGACCCTCCTATGTTTTGGGTCCCTTTTAGATTGCTTAGCATCATTTCAGATCATGATTCCAACCGTCATAACTGTCCCCCTCACAAGGTCTTTCACACATTCTTCTGTAAACCTTTGCTTTAATACCCGTGGCAGAGACTCCTCAGCAACCTGTTGAGCCATCTTAGGTCACCCCGCATGATACCTCAGTCACCTTTTTCAACAGCTTCAATGCCAGCACATTTTCCTGCCTCTCCAAGACCATGCCATTACGGTTACAATCGTGTTGATGATCAACACAGTGACATGACTTGGGAAGTGTAGTGCTGTGATGACTGATGATTGAGTGGAAGATCATCCAGAATATCAATTTGCATCCTAGAGCATTATGCTTACATGGCTACAAAATGCTAGTCCCCTCTCAAATTGACGTCTGACATTTTCATGCCTTTCTGAAAAGGGCCTCAGGTTTTAACCTCCCGGTCTCCTCAGCTGCTAGCTATGCTCCCTCTTGATTACAAAGAGAAAGCAAAAATGTTGATTAAAGCCATCCCCATTGTAGATCATTCATTACTGGATACCTTTCCCATATTAAAAATCAAATTTGGCTTCTGTAAAAATTGCCAGACTGGAAAAGGCAGATTGAAGCCCCTGGTGAATCCCCTGCATATCTTGGCACTCAAGGATTGAGTCAGTTATTTTGGCTGTGACCCAGCTCCATTCTAGATACTAGATGCCAAGGAAGGTCTCAAAGGGCTACAGCATATCTTATGCCACCCTGGAGACCCCTCACTCAGCACAGACACACTGCTTGCCAGCTTGTGTGTGCTGGTGAGAACAAAACGAGTAAGTCGACATGGCACTCCCCTCAGGGTGCCATGCCAGCCTCTCACTGCCTATGCAAGTATAGATAAGTCACCCCTCTAGCAGGCCTTACATCCCTAAGGCAGGGTGCACTATACCATAGGTGAGGGCACCAGTGCATGAGCACTGTGCCCCTACAGTGTCTAAGCAATACCTTAGACATTGTAAGTGCAGGGTAGCCATAAGAGTATATGGTCTGGGAGTCTGTTTTACACGAACTCCACAGCACCATAATGGCTACACTGAAAACTGGGAAGTTTGGTATCAAACTTCTCAGCACAATAAATGCACACTGATACCAGTGTACAGTTTATTGTAAAATACACCCCAGAGGGCACCTTAGAGGTGCCCCCTGAAACCTTAACCAACTATCTGTGTAGGCTGACTGGTTCCAGCAGCCTGCCACACTAGAGACATGTTGCTGGCCCCATGGGGAGAGTGCCTTTGTCACTCTGAGGCCAGTAACAAAGCCTGCACTGGGTGGAGATGCTAACACCTCCCCCAGGCAGGAGCTGTCACACCTGGCGGTGAGCCTCAAAGGCTCACCCCTTTGTGCCAGCACCGCAGGACACTCCAGCTAGTGGAGTTGCCCGCCCCCTCCGGCCCCGGCCCCCACTTTTGGCGGCAAGGCCGGAGAAAATAATGAGAAAAACAAGGAGGAGTCACTGGCCAGTCAGGACAGCCCCTAAGGTGTCCTGAGCTGAAGTGACTCCAACTTTTAGAAATCCTCCATCTTGCAGATGGAGGATTCCCCCAATAGGATTAGGGATGTGACCCCCTCCCCTTGGGAGGAGGCACAAAGAGGGTGTACTCACCCTCAGGGCTAGTAGCCATTGGCTACTAACCCCCCAGACCTAAACACGCCCCTAAATTTAGTATTTAAGGGCTCCCCTGAACCTAAGAATTTAGATTCCTGCAACTTACCGAAGAAGAAGACTGCTGAGCTGAAAACCCCTGCAGAAGAAGAAAGAAGACACCAACTGCTTTGGCCCCAGTCCTACCGGCCTGTCTCCTGTCTTCTAAAGAAACCTGCTCCAGCGACGCTTTCTCCAGGACCAGCGACCTCTGAATCCTCAGAGGACTGCCCTGCTTCCAAGAGACCAAGAAACTCCCGAGGACAGCGGCACTGCTCCAAAAGAACTGCAACTTTGTTTCAAGGAGCAGATTTAAAGACCCCTGCAACTCCCCGCAAGAAGCGTGAGACTTGCAACACTGCACCCGGCGACCCCGACTCGACTGGTGGAGAACCAACACCTCAGGGAGGACCCTCTGGCGACTCCGAGTCCATGAGTAACCAAAGTTGTCCCCCCTGAGCCCCCACAGTGACGCCTGCAGAGGGAATCCCAAGGCTCCCCCTGACCGCGACTGCCTGACTCCATTTCCCGACGGCTGGAAAAGACCCTGCACCCGCAGCCCCCAGCACCTAAAGGAACGGAACTCCTGTGCAGGAGTGACCCCCAGGAAGCCCTCTCGCTTGCCCAGGTGGTGGCTACCCTGAGGAGCCCCCCCCCCCTTGCCTGCCTGCAACGCTGAAGAGATCCCTTGATCTCTCATTGATTTCCATTGAAAACCCGACGCTTGTTTCTACACTGCACCCGGCCGCCCCAGGGCCGCTGAGGGTGTACTTTTTGTGTGGATTTGTGTCCCCCCCGGTGCCCTACAAAACCCCCCTGGTCTGCCCTCCGAAGACGCGGGTACTTACCTGCTGGCAGACCGGAACCGGGGCACCCCCTTCTCTCCATTGAAGCCTATGCGTTTTGGGCACCTCTTTGACCTCTGCACCTGACCGGCCCTGAGCTGCTGGTGTGGTAACTTTGGGGTTGCTCTGAACCCCCAACGGTGGGCTACCTTGGACCCAAACCTAAGACTTGTAAGTGATTTACTTACCTGACAAAACTAACAAAAACTTACCTCCCCCAGGAACTGTGAAAATTGCACTGTGTCCACTTTTAAAACAGCTTATTGTGTTTTATGTGAAAAGTATACATGCTAATGTAATGATTCAAAGTTCCTAAAGTACTTACCTGCAATACCTTTCAAATGAGATATTACATGTAGAATTTGAACCTGTAGTTCTTAAAATAAACTAAGAAAATATATTTTTCTATAACAAAACCTATTGGCTGGATTTGTCTCTGAGTGTGTGTTCCTCATTTATTGCCTGTGTATATGTACAACAAATGCTTAACACTACTCCTTGGATAAGCCTACTGCTCGACCACACTACCACAAAATAGAGCAT
Organism: Pleurodeles waltl; assembly: GCF_031143425.1. Classification (NCBI taxonomy): domain Eukaryota; kingdom Metazoa; phylum Chordata; class Amphibia; order Caudata; family Salamandridae; genus Pleurodeles; species Pleurodeles waltl. The sequence continues at coordinate 182,256,144 of NC_090440.1, forward strand.
TAGTATTATCTCTTTTTGCCACTATCTTACCTCTAAGGGGAACCCTTGGACTCTGTGCATACTATTCCTTACTTTGAAATAGTGCATACAGAGCCAACTTCCTACAAGAGGCTTAAAAATTTTTTTAAAAAAGATGGACACAAACTTCCTGTGCTCTGTACATCATCGCCAAGGATAGCGATACAGAACAAGCAGGCTGTTCACATCTAAGGGGACGTTTTCACTACTACAGACAGTCTGGACATTGCTGTTATGTAGACTGTTCCTACGATCGTCCTCAAAGAAAGCAAAGCAGATCTATACCAGAAGTCAGGCCTCCTGGCAGCAAAACACCTAAGTAGTACTGGGTTGCTCCCTGCCCTCCCTCAATTCTGCTGGTAGGATGGGGGTCATAATTCAGAAGCGCAATCCGTTAATGGTAGATAACAATGTATAAGTATGTGCTCATCATTAACTAACCGAAACACACCTGGAATTGAAGTTCATTGAAAACATCTTTGGAATCCACCAGGAAAGGAAGTTCACAAGCACCTGGGAGCTGAGGGATGAAATCATCATGGTACTTCTGAAAGCTTTTCCAAAACAAGGGCAGGGACTTTAGTCCAGATTTTTTCTTGGAATGGTACCCACCTTGTTCATCAAGAGGGACCGTATTACCAGTTGATGAGGAAGATGTATACTCCGGTATCCTCATCCATCTAGTCATCAGTAAAAAACTAGATTTTATGGTAGATGATAATCACTGCGTCTTCTAGGTCATTCCATTTGGCCTAAAATTCTCCCCTTGCATCTTCACACGTAGTGTCAGTGTCAGCACTTTCGTGGATTAAAGTACTATTATGGTACTCATGATTTGACTGGCCCAGGAGTCTTTCAAATGCAGGTAGCAGTACAATCTCTGTATAGCTGTTGTTGGCCTTTGGTCTTGCTAGCATCAAGAAGTTGTCAATGTTCATCCCACAACAGACATGGTTTTGCAGGATGCCAGGATTGTCACAGTCGAAGGGAAAGTTTACCCTTTTAAAGAAAGAGGCCTTGGCTTGTTATATTCAAACCCAAACATGGTTACAGTAAATAGACTCTTAGGCTCTACGTTATTTGTGTATACAGCTTCTGCTGCAGTGGCTTGTGGTCAGGGGTGATTCAAACAACGTATAACCTGTAGAGAGCACTCAAATGGCGGGAGAACATCAACAAGATCTTCGCTGGCCAAGCCTTGCCCTCAGCCACTCATTGGCTGTTTCTCACAACAGATGCTTCTCTGTGTGGGGTAGCTCATTTTCAGGCTTAACACATCCGTGACTTGTGGTCTCCCAACAGAGACCAGATTATACATCAACCTGTTGGAGATAGGGCTCCAGGAGTGTATGATTGTCTAGTATTATTCCTCCCAGACAACATGATATTTGTCTATTACATTCAAAAACAGTAAGGAACAAGATATCTGCTGTTGTTGCTGAAAGCTCACACGTGGCACTGAACTGTAAGCTATATTGTGGACATTTTAGCCAAACATTTGACAGTGCTAGACAATTTTGTTCAGATGCTCTTTGCATACCTTCAGTGATGAGTAGGAACTGGATGCGAGTTAGCTGTCTCAGATATGTCAGTACTAGTGAACTCCTAAAAGGAACATTTTCCCGATCAACCAGAACACCAAATCTCTTTTGGTCTGCAGCTGATGGAGTTACCCAAGGTCTCTATGGGAGGCCTTTTGACAGGTTTTGTTTTTATGAATTAAAGGAGCTGCATGAAAGGCACATAGAAACATGCAATAGTACTGTGCAAGATGAAGAGCGAACAATGTACATGGTTTCTCATCGCAAGGCAGCATTGGCTCTCAAAGCTGTGGGAAATGTTGATGAAATCTACACTCCAAATCCAGCCTGTCCTTCATCAAGCCAAGTAACACACAACAATGTATTGACCTTTTTCGGTGACAGCCTCACTGTTCAGGACTTTGAATTTGGCTCTTTAGAACTCCTGGAATACCACAAGAACATTTTAAAAGCATGAAGAGGACCTTCTGCTCTTCAGACCTCTGTTACAAAATGGATATGTTTCACAGTGCGCACATGCTCCTGGACTCACTCTTGATGTCTCCACATCATTGTCTGCATTATCTACTCTGTATGATGAGATCAGGTCTAAAATACTCCTCTATCAAAGTACACCAAATACCCATTTCTAGATACTGACGAAAAGCCAGCCATCTGTGCTCGAGCTTAATCAAGGGTCTCATGAGGGAGCCCTTTTGTTCATTTCCATCAATTACAAGACTTGCTCCATCTTGAAAATGTAACATTGATGAAGGCCCTTTTCATGTTTACTCATAGGGCACTTCTCTACCTACCATCCTTCATTGAAAATGGCCTTCTTGGTTGCAATCACCTAAGCCAGAAAGGTAAGGGAAATGAATTCATCCCCATCTGTCCAATATATTGTAATGTCAAGAGATATGTAAAGTTCTGCTTGGTGAAAAGCTAGAACTTTTTTTGTTACACCAATTCGACGTAGCTGTGTGGTCAAGCTAATGAAAACAAAGCCTTGTGGAAGCAGGGCTTAGCAAGGCGTGTTGTCTCTTGCATTACTGCAGCTTTTGCTCATGTAGTAGAATGATAACTAGTGAGAATCTGAACTCAGTCTGCTACTAAAGACATAGCTGCTACAGTCACTTTCTGAGGATTTCTGAAAGACCTACGCAGAAGTGCAAATTAGGGGATGACGCACTATATCACAAAGCACTAATGCTTGACACACATTCTAGAGCAGAGTTAATGATGGGACAGGTGCTGCTTCTAAACATGTCTACATGTGGTAGAAATCTGGATTTCCTACATGATGGTCAAATTTTTCTCCCTTTTCTGGACCCTGTTTTTGCTGTCTTTAGGATTGTCTACACTTTGTCACTGCTAAACACTAGTAAGGTACCTGTGTTTCCCCTCTAAAACTTGATGTAAACTGAAACTCCCTAATGTAACTTCCCTGTATGTCCAGTCTATTGTAGATGGTGCCTTAAGTGTACCTATAGCATGGAAAGTTAAATGTCATATGTGCGCTGCATTGTGCAGTTACACTACCCTTATACATGACAGTTATATTTCTGCCATGAGCACCACAGTGCTCTGGCTAGGCTGCAGTTTAAATGCACTGCAGTGATACATAGCAAGGTATAATGCCTTTGTCATGTCGGAAAAGCCTATTTTTTTTATATACTCTTAAGTCCCTCTTAAGTATGCCTTGTCAGACCACACAGCAGAGTGCTATTCTATAAAAATATGCCACTACGTATTAGGGTTAGTGTGCTCGGACAGTGAAACAAGAGAGGTCTTTCTCTGTAGGTCTGGCTAGACTTATTCCTAAATAAGAGTTGTGTAGGAAGTTGGCTCTGTATGCACTATTTCAAAGTAAGAAATAGTGTGCACAGAGTCCAAGGGTTCCCCCTTAGAGGTAAGATAGTGGCAAAAGTAGATAATTCTAATGCTCTATTTTGTGGTAGTGTGGTCGAGCAGTAGGCTTATCAGAGGGTAGTGTTAAGCATTTGTTGTACACACACAGGCAATAAATGAGGGGGACACACTCAAAGACAATTCCAGGCCAATAGGTTTTTATATAGAAAAATATATTTTCTTAGTTTATTTTAAGAACCACAGGTTCAAGACTTACAATTAATACTTTAAATGTAAGGTACTTCACTTAGATACTTAAGGAATTTTGAATGAAAACAATATCATGTACAGTCTTTGTAAAAATGGCAATACGCTTTTTTCAAAGTGGACACAGTGCAAAAATCAACAGTTCCTAGGGGAGGTAAGTAAAGGTTAGTTTTGAAGGTAAGTAAAACACTTACAAGTCTCAAGTTTGGGGCATAGGCAGCCCACAGTTGGGAGTTCAAGGCAACCCCAAAGATACCACGCCAGCAGCTCAGGGCCGGTCAGGTGCAGAGGTCCAAGAGGTGCCCAAAACACATAGGCGCCTATGGCGAACAGGGGTGCTCCGGTTCCAGTCTGCCAGTAGGTAAGTACTTGCGTCCTTGTGGAGCAGACCAGGGGGGTTTTGTAGAGCACCAGGGGGACACGAGAAGGCACACAAAGTACACCCTCAGTGGCACAGGGGCGGCCGGGTGCAGTGAGCAAAGCAGGCGTCGGGTTTTAGATTGAAAACAATGGAGGGACCCGGGGTTCACTCTAGTGTTGCAGGCAGGCACGGGGGGCTTCTCGGGACAGCCACCACCTGGGCAAGGCAGAGGGTCGCCTGGGGGTCACTCCTGCGTCGAAGTTTGGTTCCCTCAGGTCCTGGGGGCTGCGGGTGCAGTGTTGGTTCCAAGCATGGGGTCCCTTGTTACAGGCAGTCGCAGTCGGGGGGAGCATCTGGATTCTCTCTGCAGGCGTCACTGTGGGGGCTCAGGGGGGATCGTCTCTGGTTACTCACGGGCTCGCAGTCGCCGGGGAGTCCTCCCTGAGGTGTTGGTTTTCTGCAGGTCGAGCCGGGGGCGTCGGGTGCAGAGTATAGAGTCTCACGCTTCTGGGGGGGGAAACGTGAAGTCCTTGGAAGTTGCTTCTTTGTTGCAAAGAAGACGCTGGTTTTGAACAGGGCCGCTGTTCACGGGGGTTTCTTGGTCCTGTAGTCCAGGGCAGTCCTCTGAGGCTTCAGAGGTCGCTGGTCCCTGTCGGATGTGTCGCTGGAGCAGGTTTTTGAAGTTGGAGACAGGCCGGTAGGGCTGGGGCCAAATCAGTTGTCGTCTTCCTCCTTCTCTGCAGGCTTGTAGGTCAGCAGTTCTTGTTTCTTCAAGTTGCAGGAATCTGATTTCCTGGGATCTGGGGAGCCCCTAAATACTGAATTTAGGGGTGTGTTTAGGTCTGGGAGGGCAGTAGCCAGTGGCTACTGTCCTTGAGGGTGGCTACACCCTCTTTGTGCCTCCTCCCTTTGGGGAGGGGGGGCACATCCCTAATCCTATTGGGGGAATCCTCCAAACTCAAGATGGCGGATTTCTCAAGGCAGGGGTCACCTCAGCTCAGGACACCTTAGGGGCTGTCCTGACTGGTGGGTGACTCCTCCTTGTTTTTCTCATTATCTCCTCCAGCCTTACCACCAAAAGTGGGGGCAGTGGCCGGAGGGGCAGGCATCTCCACTAGCTGGGATGCCCTGGGGCGCTGTAACAAAAGGGGTGAGCCTTTGAGGCTCACCCGCCAGGTGTTACAGTTCCTGCAGGGGGAGGTGAGAAGCACCTCCACCCAGTACAGGCTTTGTTCCTGGCCACAGAGTGACAAAGGCACTCTCCCCATGTGGCCAGCAACATGTCTGGTGTGTAGCAGGCTGGCAGGAACTGGCCAGTCTCCACTAAAAGTCGGGTATGTATTCAGGGGGCATCTCTAAGATGCCCTCTGGGTGTATTTTACAATAAATTGCACACTGGCATCAGTGTGCATTTATTGTGATGAGAAGTTTGATACCAATACCAGTTTTCAGTGTAGCCATTATGGAACTGTGGAGTTCGTGTTTGACAAACACCCAGACCATATACTCTTATGGCTACCCTGCACTTAAAATGTCTAAGGTTTTGCTTAGGCACTGTAGGGGCATAGTGCTCATGCACATATGCCCTCACCTGTGGTATAGTGCACCATGCCTTAGGGCTATAAGGCCTGCTAGAGGGGTGACTTACCTATGCCACAGGCAGTTTGAGGTTGGCATGGCACCCTGAGGGGAGTGCCATGTCGACTTAGTCATTTTCTCCCCACCAGCACACACATGCTGGCAAGCAGTGTGTCTGTGCTGAGTGAGGGGTCCCTAGGGTGGCATAAGACATGCTGCAGCCCTTAGAGACCTTCCCTGGCATCAGGGCCCTTGGTACCAGAGGTACCAGTTACAAGGGGCTTAACTGAGTGCCAGGGTTTTGCCAATTGTGGAGACAAAGGTACAGTTTAGGGAAAGAACACTGGTGCTGGGGCCTGGTTAGCAGGGTCCCATCACACTTTTAAATCAGAACTTAGAATCAGCAATGGCAAAAGGTTAGGGGGTAACCATGCCAAGGAGGCATTTCCTCACACTACCCATGTTCTGTGCATGCTCCATATACACAGGTCTAGCATTCATAACTTGGTGAAGTTGTTGCAAACAAGAAAAGACCTGGTCTATGTAATGTAGTCAAAGTATCTCGTATGCATTTTTATGAGGACTTGGAAGATAATCCCCTATTAGGAATGTTTCCGACACAAGCTATTGTTCCAGTAACCTCCTCTTTGAGTTCTCTATGCTTGGTTTTCTATGTGACCAAATTTGTATCATTGGAAATTTCACTAAAGGAGAACATGTTTTTGATATGTAACAACTATTCCTCATTGATGGTATATGTCCATAGATTTATGTGAAATGTTGCTTCAACTCAAACTTCATGAATTTTCTCTGACCACTTTTGATGTCTTCAACAAGTTGTCAAAGTCAGCACTGAGTCTTTGGCTTATGTGGAATGTCTGACTTGTAGCCTCTGCCATTTTTAGAGCAGTTCGTAATTTGATCCTTAATGATGCTCAAAGGGTGCCAACAGGATTTCACTGTTAAATACATTTTCTGGGTTCTTCATGCAATGTTAGATAAGTTACAGAAGAAACCAGTTTTGCAAAAGAATTGTTAGGGCCAGTAATTTGTTTCCTTCAGTCTTTGTTTTAAGCTGACTGCTGCACAAATCACTCACTATCTCCATCTTTTCTAGCATGTGCGTCCTGATGTCTGATTGGTTCAACTTCCATGGTCATGTCTGCATCGCCTTCGAACTGCTGGGAAAAAACACCTTTGAATTTCTGAAAGAGAATAATTTTGTGCCGTACCCTCTGAGTCACATACGCCACATGGCATACCAGCTGTGCCAAGCTTTGAGCTGTAAGTTTTAATCTGCACAGCTTGACTATATAGTTGATGCCCTTACAATCAATCACACTAGTTTCTGGTCAAAGTCCTTCTTGTGAGTTGTAATTACTGCCAAAGGCCAAATACTGTGTTGGCTCAGTTAAAGCAGTTCAGGCTGTATGTTGTCAATACTGATGTGAGTAGCCTTTCTTTTTCCCATGTGACCTCTTGCCTTTTATTGATTCAAAAAATAATTTAGGATCTGAAAAGACAACGTGAAAGGTGGTTGAGCTTTGGTGATTCCGTCATTCAGTTTTCAATAACATTAAGGGGTTAGTGTCCTTCGTGTAGAGAATTCTTGTGTCGAAGACTCTTCCTGTTTGATTGAAACAAGTGACCTTTTTTGGGATAGTTTGCTTCATGTATATGCTTGCCTTTTTAATTACTTTTTTCTTCACATTTTACCTACAAATGTGTTTGTAACTTGCACATTTTTCAGTAAACCTCTAGATATTCCTGACGGAGGTGGTGTATTCTTTACCAGTTCATTGTGAGCAAGTATTATTAAATAAGTCTGATTTGTGTAACTGAGATTGTAGAAGATTTTCCTTGGTCGCTTGGAAATATTTACTCAGTCTGCAGTATAAGGTGTGATGTATAATTTGTACCGGACAGAGCACCGATATAAGTAGTCTAGAAAAACCTTCTTGGATAGCTTGCCAGGTTAACTACATGAGACGTGTGAATTCTACTAAAAGATGGCGTGCTTATTTTCAGTGAAGCCTTTATAGTGATTTTTAGGGAAAATGTTGCTGCAGCCAAATGGACCAGATAACTTGGACCCTAAAAAAAAAAAAGACTCAGGATGGGGATAGAAGAAGAAAAATTAGTTTAGAGAAATTGTGTTGAGAAGGGGTAGAGGGAGGCTTTGTAAAGCTTCTACAATGAAGAAGCAAGACTGAAGACAAAGGGGAGATTTAGAGCAAACCAGAGCTTGGAATCAGGGTAAAAGGGTGCTGTAAGCAAACCCTAAAGAATTCAAGGACGTAGATGCATTTTTAATAAATACTTAGTTTCTCAGTCGAACTGATGTACATTTTCTTAACATTTTATGGAATACACCTCTTACTCAGAAAATTGATTACATTATTATTTTTCAGTGATGAGGTTTTAAATCTGTTTTGAAGTGTTCACTTGTTTCTTCTTTCACAGTTTTGCATGACAACCGGCTCACCCACACGGACCTCAAACCGGAAAACATCCTGTTTGTGAACTCTGCATTCAATACTTTGTACAACGAGAGAAAGGTATGATCTGGGGCACCATTAGATGGTGAAGGTGTTCAGTATTTGTAATGTAATTCCTTGCATGTTGCTAAAGTCAGTTTTATTCTGCAGAAATGCGAAGAAAGGGTTCTGAAGAACTCCAACATCCGGGTTGCTGATTTTGGCAGTGCAACCTTTGATCATGAGCATCACACCACCATTGTGGCCACTCGTCATTATCGCCCGCCTGAAGTCATATTGGGTGAGAAACCTCCCATGTGGTTTCTTCTGGCTTCATCTGGTTGCTTTCCTTCCTCAGGAATTCATCATTTTCTGTATTCTGGCTTAATAACCACTCAGAATTATTTTCTCTGATTCTGTCTTCAGAATGTTTGTTTGAGAGCAGTTCTTTAGGTGAGACTAAACCTCACACTGCTCTCTTCTTCGTTACTATATCCCATTAATGTCCTTCTCCCTCCACAGAATATATGTTACCTTGTGAGCCTGCTCAGATTTACTAAACCAGCTTCTCTTGTTGCAGAGGTTGGCTGGGCGCAGCCTTGTGATGTTTGGGGAATCGGCTGCATCCTTTTTGAGTACTACCGTGGCTTCACTCTCTTTCAGGTATAGTACAAGAATGAAATACTGTTCTTCAAAGAGGAAGCTCTTGATCATGCCATTTGAAGACCTCGTTAATCTTGTATTGTTTGGTCTATCTCTTTTACTGTGGAAGTAGAGGGTCCTTAGTCTACAGTTCGGGCATTGTTTCCATTTTGGTTTTCTTAAGAAATGAATTTAACGTACTAACTTTTGTCTGTTCTCTGATGTAAGGAAATGCCTCCTTGGCATGGTTACCCCCTGACATTTTGCCTTTGCTGATGCTAAGTTTTGATTTGAAAGTGTGCTGAGGCCTGCTAACCAGGCCCCAGCACCAGTGTTCTTTCCCTAACCTATACTTTTGTTTTCACAATTGGCACACCCTGGCATCCAGGTAAGTCCCTTGTAACTGGTACCCCTGGTACCAAGGGCCCTGATGCCAGGGAAGGTCTCTAAGGGCTGCAGTATGTCTTATGCCACCCTGGGGACCCCTCACTCAGCACAGACACACTGCTTGCCAGCTTGTGTGTGCTGGTGAGGACAAAACGAGTAAGTCGACATGGCACTCCCCTCAGGGTGCCATACCAACCTCACACTGCCTATGCAGTATAGATAAGTCACCCCTCTAGCAGGCCTTACAGCCCTAAGGCAGGGTGCACTATACCATAGGTGAGGGCACAAGTGCATGAGCACTGTGCCCCTACAGTGCCTAAGCAAAACCTTAGACATTGTAAGTGCAGGGTAGCCATAAGAGTATATGGTCTGGGAGTCTGTTAAACACGAACTCCCCAGCACCATAATGGCTACACTGAAAACTGGGAAGTTTGGTATCAAACTTCTCAGCACAATAAATGCACACTGATGCCAGTGTACATTTTATTGTAACATACACCCCAGAGGGCACCTTAGAGGTGCCCCCTGAAACCTTAACCAACTGCCCGTGTAGGCTGACTGGTTTTAGCAGCCTGCCACACTCGAGACATGTTGCTGGCCACATGGGGAGAGTGCCTTTGTCACTCTGTGGCTAGTAACAAAGCCTGTACTGGGTGGAGGTGCTTCACACCTCCCCCTGCAGGAACTGTAACACCTGGCGGTGAGCCTCAAAGGCTCACCCCTTTGTTACAGCACCACAGGGCACTCCAGCTAGTGGAGTTGCCCGCCCCCTCCGGCCACGGCACCACTTTTGGCGGCAAGTCCAGGAGAAATAATGAGAATAACAAGGAGGAGTCACTGGCCAGTCAGGACAGCCCCTAAGGTGTCCTGAGGTGACTCTGACTTTTAGAAATCCTCCATCTTGCAGATGGAGGATTCCCCCAATAGGGATAGGAATGTGACCCCCTCCCCTTGGGAGGAGGCACAAAGAGGGTGTACCCACCCTCAGGGCTAGTAGCCATTGGCTACTAACCCCCCAGACCTAAACACGCCCTTAAATTTAGTATTTAAGGGCTCCCCAAGTACCTAGGAACTCAGATTCCTGCAACCTAAGAAGAAGAGGACTGCTGAGCTGAAAAACCCTGCAGAGAAGACGGAGACACCAACTGCTGTGGCCCCAGCTCTACCGGCCTGTCTTCCCCCCCCCCCCCCCCCTCCCCTTCTGAAGACACTGCTCCAACGACGCTTTCCCCAGGGACCAGCGACCTCTGAATCCTCAGAGGACTGCCCTACTCTAGAAGGACCAAGAACTCCAGAGGACAGCGGCTCTGTTCACCCAAGACTGCAACTTTGTTACAAAGGAGCAACTTTAAAACAACTTGCGTTTCCCGCCGGAAGCGTGAGACTTGCTACTCTGCACCCGACGCCCCCGGCTCGACTTGTGGAGAACAAACACTTCAGGGAGGACTCCCCGGCGACTGCGAGACCGTGAGTAGCCAGAGTTGACCCCCCTGAGCCCCCACAGCGACGCCTGCAGAGGGAATCCCGAGGCTCCCCCAGACCGCGACTGCCTGTTCCTCAGATTCCCGACGCCTGGAAAAGACTCTGCGCCCGCAGCCCCCAGGACCTGAAGGATCCAAACTCCAGTGCAGGAGTGACCCCCAGGAGACCCTCTCCCTTGCCCAGGCAGTGGCTACCCCGAGGAGCCCCCCCCCCCCCCCCCCCCCCTTGCCTGCCTGCATCGCTTAAGAGACCCCTTGGTCTCTCATTGATTTCAACGACAAACCCGACGCGTGTTTGCACACTGCAACCGGGCGTCCCCGTGCTGCTGAGGGTGTACTTTCTGTGCTAACTTGTGTGTGTCCCCCCCCCCCCCCCAGTGCCCTACAAAATCCCCTGCCCTGCGCTGCCCTCCGAAGATGCAGGTACTTACCTGCTGGCAGACTGGAACCGGGGCACCCCCTTCTCCATTGAAGCCTATGCGTTTTGGGCACCACTTTGAACTCTGCACCTGACCGGCCCTGAGCTGCTGGTGTGGTAACTTTGGGGTTGCTCTGAACCCCCAACGGTGGGCTACCTTGGACCCAAACTTGAACCCCGTTGGTGGTTTACTTACCTGCAAAAACTAACAAACCCTTACTCCCCCCAGGAACTGTTGAAAATTGCACTAAGTGTCTAGTTTTAAAATAGCTATATGTGATTTATGTGATAAGTGTATATGCTATTTTGCTAATTCAAAGTTCCTAAAGTACCTACCTGCAATACCTTTCATTTGAAGTATTACATGTAAATCTTGAACCTGTGGTTCTTAAAATAAACTAAGAAAATATATTTTTCTATACAAAAACCTATTGGCCTGGAATTGTCTTTGAGTGTGTGTTCCTCATTTATTGCTTGTGTATGTACAACAAATGCTTAACACTACTCCTTTGATAAGGCTACTGCTCGACCACACTACCACAAAATAGAGCATTAGTATTATCTCTTTTTGCCACCATCTTACCTCTAAGGGGAACCCTTGGACTCTGTGCATACTATTCCTTACTTTGAAATAGTGCATACAGAGCCAACTTCCTACATCTGACAAATAGTCTAGTATGTTCAAAATAGAATGTTTGATGGCACATGTGGCTGTAGATACACATGCTCTGCATACTCCTGCCATCTAGTGTCTAGTGTTGGGCCTGGATGTGTGTAAGTTGTTTTTCTTCTAAGAAGCTTCTAGAGTCACGAGGTGAAGTGACCCCTCCTCTCAGTGATACTGTGCATGGGCATCAACTCCATTGTTAGATTGCTTACTTTCTACTTTTGTTTTTGGGTGTGTACTTCGGTGCTCTGGTTTGAGACTGTTTTCGGGCTCCCTTCCGACTGTTGTTAACCTCTATACTTGTCTGTATTGTTTGAAAGCAGAAGAAAATTGTCAGGCGTCAATTTCTCCACGTGCGGCCTTCAGGTCTTGCCCATTCAGGCCTTTCTTTCTCATCTCAACGGATTCGATCGTCAATGCGCTGCTAATGGAACGGACTCCATTTCGGTTCTGTCCAAGCTGCTAAGAGAAATACCTGCACACCAACCTCCCTCAGGTTTTTAACTTGTGTCTGTCTCCCGACCACAAGAAGAAGAGCTGTAAGACCTGTCTATCTGTTTGGTTGACGAAAACATTGCAGGATCGTAGGGCACGTCCGAAAGAAATGCAGTGCAACGACTTGGAGGAGACACCCGACATCTTCGGTCACCATGATGTCGAACAGGAGGAAGAACTGCAAGGAAGAGGCTTTTTCCATACCGGACTCTGAATCAGAATCATAAACCAAGCTCAGCATGCAGATACAAGATCTTCCCTCAGGACAGCGCACATTGAGTACACATGCCACTATCCAGCCCACCAAAAAACCTTCGCCACTGACCCAAAATACAGCTTCCGGGCCACCTCTATCAACAGGCCATGGTAGGCCTCGCCCTAAGTCCTGGCACCGAAAGCCAAGCCAAAGCCCTCCTGCTGCCGTACCAAACCGATCACTCTCAGTGCCACGCCGACCATCTGCCTCCTTGGATCCCAGCACTCCCACTTCGGCGCCTAAACACAAATCTACTTTGGCATCTAAACCTTCCACTTCGGTACTGGAACGGGACCTAGAGACTGACGGAAAGGCTTGATCACAGAAAAAGAAAATCCACATCCAGCCCTCTTCCGGTCAAATTCTGACAAAATCAGTGAAGTTGACGCCTACTCCTTGAAAGTGCCAGCTTTCATTTGAGGATGCTCTTGATTTGCCTACACCTCCTAAAAAGAGGAAGAATTACATTACTACAAGTCCTGTAGAGGCAGCTTTCCCTGCTTCTCCTCCACCACTTCTACTTCCCTCACCACCTTCACCACATCACTCACTTATATAACTAATGTTACTCCACAAGGTTTCTGCAATCCTATACAGGCGATCACGAAAGGGGAGATAACATAGATCAGCCACCTACAGATCTTTGGGACTCTTACCACATTGACCCTGGGAGATAGCGACCCAGGCCTTTACCCTGCTAAACCATCACCCCAGATGATGCCACTTCATTCCAGGAACACATAGCTAGGGCTGCTGCATATGATCAGGTTCCCTTATACAAAGACCCTATAGATGTTGAATTCCTCTTTGAGACTTTTCTTTCCACCACTAGGGCATGCCACTTCCTGCCCATGTTAAAAGGGATGATCGGCCATGCAGATGAGATCTTTAAAGATTGGATACACTCCTGTATTATTACACCAAGGGTGGGTGAACAAATACAAAGCAGCACCTTCAGATCCTCCTTACTTTAGGGGTCACTTCCCTCCTGACTCCCTGGTAGTATCTGATGCTCGCAAGATGGCTAATTCCCAAACAGATTCTCCTCCACCAGATACGGAGTCTATACTTATTGAAGCATCTGGTTAAATGGTAGCAGTATAGGCAGCCAACCATTGGCAAATTGCCAATACTCAAGGGCTTTTGGCAAGATATGACAGAGCCCAGTGGGATGAAATGTCCGAGCTCCCTGAGTAGTAGAAGAAAAAAGGTCACTAAATTGTTAAAGTGGGCAAACTGATCTCCAGCAACTCGGACGTGCTCTTGATGCAGTAGACACAGCTGCCAGGAGCATAAACACAAGTATACTGTTGCGTAGGCATGCTTGCCTGCGCATGTCTGGTTTTAAGCCAGAAGTACAACTGACACTTTTAAATGCCCCCTTTGACCAACAACATCTCTTCGGTCCCCAGGTGGATCAAGCTTTAGAGAAAATGAAAAAAGACACAGAATTTGCCAAATCGATGGGGCCACTTGAAAGTCCCACTCCTCGTGGCTCTTTTCGACGACCTACATACAAACCGGGTACCAAAACAACAGCATCAGATGCCTCTACTTCCTATAGGTATCAACATCAAACCTACTCTTCAACGGGGTATAACTGACGTTCATATAGGGGAAACAACTCCAAGGGTCATGGAAAAGATACCTCCGCTCGTGCCACCTCTTCCATATCCAAACAGTGACTCTCTTTTCTTTCCTCCCAACCATCGAAAACCTGTCTGGGATGTCTATAGCATTTCTTCCCCACTTGGAAAACCATAACAGACAATTGGGAATTGGACATTATCCAACATGGCTTTTGTCTGGAGCTCATCAGAACACCTCCAAATGTCTCACCTTGCAAACACAAACTTTCCATAGAACATTTGTGTTAGAAATGAGGTCGCTAGTTTTCAGTCAGTTTGCACTCTGTCCAAGCAGGGACCCTCACTCTAGTCAGGGCAATGGAGATACACACTTAGATAACCCCTGCTCACCTCCTTGGTAGCTTGGCACAAGCAATCAGGCTTATCTCAAAGGCAATGTGTAAAGTTTTTGTACCAACACACACGGTAATATAGTGAAAACACTCCAATATGGACACCACACCAGTATAGAAAAATTGTCAATATTTATCTAAATTAAGCAAGACCAAAACAACAAAAATCCAACATACACAAGTTAAGATAAGAATTTTCAAAGTAAAACGAGTTTTACTCCATAGAAAACAGTGGAAACATTGATTTTACACAAAGTACCTTGTTTGCATAAAAAATAAAGCTGCATGGGCGAGGGTGCTTCGAAAAAGTCAGCAATGTGTTTATTCCTTACTCTTAAGTGAGGCCGTGCATCATTCCATCTTTGTCAGGTGGGCGATGCGTCGTTTTTCCTCTCCCACAAGAGAGCGATGCTTCGATTTCCGGACAAGGCACCTCTGATCTGTGCAGGGACACGAGGACTTTGACGCCCAGCGACAATGTGTGAGAAATCCTTTTGCACAGTGTTGTTTTTCAGCTGTGTTGCAGGTGGTGTGTCAAAATTTTCCCCGCACGGCTTCCTGTGCATGGATTTCCGTCCTTTTTCCACCAGCTTCACCTTTCTAGGACCCAGGGACTGGATAGAGAACCACTTGGCAGGGTAGGAGTCTCAGCAGAGAGTCCAGGTGCTGGCACAGGAAATCTTTGATGGCCCTCAGATTTCAAAACAGGAGGCAAGCTCAATCCAAGTCTTTGGAGATTCTTCTCCAGCACAAATACACCACAAAATCCAGTATTTGTCCCCTTTCACAGGAAGAAGCAGGAACTGCAGGATAGCCCAACAAAGCACAGTCACAGGTAAGTGCAGGGGCAGCACTTCTCCTCAGCTCTTCTCCTTGGCAGAGGTTCCTCTTGGTTCCAGAAGAGATATACAAATCTGGGATTTTGGATCCACTACTTACACCCCTTTCTGCCTTTAAAGTAGGCAAACTTCAAAGGAAAGTCTGTTGTTCACAAGATCCTGCCTTGCCCAGGCCTGGCCCCATACACACACCAGGGGGTTGGAGACTGCGTTATGTGAGGGCAGGCACAGCCCATTCAGTTTTAAGTGACCACTCCTCCCTCCACTCTAGCTCAGGCGGCTCATCAGGATATGCCGGCTACACCCCAGATCCCTTTGTGTCACTGTCTAGAGGAGATTCACAAACAGCCCAACTGTCAGTCTGACTCAGACAGGAATACACAAACATGCCGAGTCACAGAATGGTTTAAGCAAGAACATACCTACTTTCTAAAAGTGGTATTTTCAAACCAATAATCTAATTACCAACTTCACTAAAAGATGTATTTTTAAATTGTGAGTTCGGAGACCCCAAACTCCAGATCTCGATCTTCTCTCAAAGGGAAACTTCACTTTAAGGATATTCAAAGGCTGCCACCATATTAGCCTATGAGAGGGATAGGCCTTGCAGCAGTTAAAACCGAATTTGGCATAGGACATGTAAAACACATCAGTACATGTCCCACCTTTAACATACACTGCACCCTACCTAGGGGCCTGCCTCACATGTATAAAAAGGGAAGGTTTAGGCTTGCAAGTGGATACACCTGCCAGGTCGAATTGGCAGTTTAAAACTTCACACACAGACACTGCAGTGGCAGGTCTGAGCCATGTTTACAGGGCTACTCGTGTGTGGCGCAATCGGTGCTGCAGGCCCACTAGTAGCATTTGATTTACAGGCACCGGGCACCTCTAGTGAACTTTACTAGAGACCTACTAGTAAATCAAATATGCTAATCATGGAAAAGTCAATTACACATTCAATTTATTCGGGAGCACTTGCACTTTAGCACTGGTCAGCAGTGGTAAAGTGACCAGTGTACCAAAAACAGAATCCAGCACACAGTCAAAACATAGGAAGCAGAGACAAAAAGACAGGAGAGGCCACGCCTAGGATGCCAGGTCCAACAATTTGTTTGCCAAATCAAGAAGTACAGGATCTCCTTCGTATAGGGAACTTAGAGCCAGCCCCTCTTCATGAGAAAGACACAGGAGTGTAGAGAATCCTATCTTGTTTTAATGGGAAGCAGGAGTTAGCTTAGCCCTCTGGCTTGCAGACTCACCCAGTGACTTTTAACCTACTTAGTTCACTCTGTTTTAGCGCATTTATTTAATTATATCTTTCAAGATGACTGCATTGTTTCTAGTTAGGCCAATGTTTTAGTTTCATGTCATCCGTGCCACCGCACTAAGCTGTCACGATCATGCGACAAAGCTAAGCAAGCTGAAGGCATTCACTTTAGGTTCTTTCCCTCTTGTGCGCTTTCGAGGGAATTGTTTATATAAATTGCCATCCCAAGCATAACTTATCTATTGTTTGGGAACAGACCTAAGTCAGGGGCCCGATCAGACCTGTATAAATACATCTCACACAGATAGATAGCCAGAGGGATTCCGACCAAATGCCATCGCTGCCATCGATGCTGCATGTCGCCTTGACGCTGACCCAGTCTTCGTGTCCACACAGAGTCTGAGCTAGAGTCCTCATTCCAAGGTAACAAGGGTTGGAGGACTCTTCTCATGGACACCGCATTGGCAGATAGGTTTATCACACCTAGCTCTCTATAGTTTAGGGGTTAGGATTATCATGCTGGGGTATTAGGACATATTTAATCTCATGTTCGTTCATGTTATTTCAAGATGGTGGGGGTCTTTGTACTGATGACTCTCGTTTTCACAATTCTGTTCCTTGCACTGTTCATTATCCTGATCATTGCAGCACATGCAATTTATCATAGATTGCAGTAGTATTAATAAAAACCTATTAAGAATTTTACTGCATCTCTTTCATTGCCTGTGTTTGACTGAGACATGTTGTTCATGTGAGAAAAGGGTAATCTCTGTTTAACCACGACACTTCCTGAGATGTCACACTCTTGAGTCTATGCGTAAAGGCTGCCACAAATCACCTTTTACTGTTTGGGTTTTTAGTGAGGTGCTGCTTGTGAGCCGGGAGGGTTGGGATGACAGTTGCAACTTGTTGTAGGGCAGGCATAGTCACCTACAAACATAAGTACTGCCATCCTTAAACCAGCAGTCTTGCCTAGAGGAAGACACAAACTACGACAGGAGTATATTTCCTGTACTTTCTAACTCCCAAAAAAGACGTCTCACTTCAGCCTATTCTTGTCCTTAGGCCACTAAATTGTTACATCCTATCAGAACACTTTCATATGGTAACTCTCCAGGATGTGATCCCTCAGCTACAGCAGGGAATTTCTGTCTGCTTTAAACTTAAAGGATGCCTACTTTCAAATCCTAATCCATCTAGACCACCGAAAATACCTCAGGTTCATTTTACAGGGAAAACATTGCCACTTCAAGGTGCTCTCATTCGGGGTCACTACCACACCTCATGTGTTTACCAAAATGTGTGACGGTAATTTCAGCACATCTGTGCAGACAGAATATTCCTGTTTTCCCATACTTGGATGACTGACTCATCAAGTCCAGTACGATTGCACTGTGCCTGCAACACACGCAGGCCACGCTTCACCTTCTTCATTAGTTGAGGTTTACCATCAGCATACAGTAATCACACTTCAACCTTCACAGATACAGCTAGGGTAGCGCATCCAAGTGCAATCATAATTCAGAACATCACAATGATGCTGCAACAGGTTCACCCCAGTCAACGCATAAGTCAGAACAGTTCAACCGTTCTTATGCATGATGGCATCTTGCATTGCAATAGTATGACATGCACGATTACACATGCACCCACTGCAGGAATGTCTGGCAAGTCAATGGTCTCAGTGACTGGGTTAGTTACAAAAGATCTTGTATTGGTAGACAGCTGCACTCATCACTCTCTGCTATAGTAGCACAGAGAAAAATTAACAAAAGGGCAGCCGGTTCTCAACCCTGCTCCTCAGATCATTCTCACAGTGGACGGGTCCGTCACAGGCGGGGGTGCTTACCTTCAGCACCTCACAATCCAGGGACTGTTGGACTTCAGACACCAAGTCCTACACATCAACTACTTAGAGCTTCAAGCCATTCATCTGGCAGGCAAAGCCTTCTTAATTCACCTGACAGGCAAAGTTGTCTTAGACTGGACAGATAACCCAAAAGCTAAGTTTTATCTACAGAAACGGGAGGGGACTCTTCAGTTATCAACCCTATCTCCATTTGCAAACTTACCTGCAAAACAGACCGCATTTATTGTTTAAAGTACCAGTTTTTAAAACCTTCATGGAAGGCCTGAAAAGACTAATTCTACCCAGAGTGCCCCCTGAACCTGCTTGGAATCTTAATATGGGGCCACCATTTGAACCATTGCATAACTGTCCACTTCTGTTCCTGTCTTTTCAAAAGCAATCACTTGACTAAGACTTGTCAGTGAGCTCCAGACACTAACCTTGAAAAAACTTTTTTTCCAAATACACAGATATAGGATAGTTGTTTGCACTAACCCAAAATGCCTTCCAAAGGTAGCTTCCGCTTTCCACCTAAACCAGACAATTGAATTAACGGTTTTCTTTTCGCAACCCAGTTAAGTTGTAAAAAGAGCTCTGCACACACTAGATGTAATAAGAGCATTAATATACTACATTGACAGAACTAAAGAGTTTGGTAAAACCAAGCAACTCTTCGTTGCTTTTTTGCCACCTCATGCAGGGAGTGTGGGGCTGTAAAGAAATGGCTCCCTGTTGCAGTTACCCCCCACTTTTTGCCTGATACTGATGCTGACTTGACTGAGAAGTGTGCTGGGACCCTGCTAACCAGGCCCCAGCACCAGTGTTCTTTCACCTAAAATGTACCATTGTTTCCACAATTGGCACAACCCTGGCACCTAGGTAAGTCCCTTGTAACTGGTACCCCTGGTACCAAGGGCCCTGATGCCAGGGAAGGTCTCTAAGGGCTGCAGCATGTCTTATGCCACCCTAGGGACCCCTCACTCAGCACAGACACACTGCTTGCCAGCTTGTATGTGCTGGTGGGGAGAAAATGACTAAGTCGACATGGCACTCCCCTCAGGGTGCCATGCCAACCTCACACTGCCTGTGGCATAGGTAAGTCACCCCTCTAGCAGGCCTTACAGCCCTAAGGCAGGGTGCACTATACCACAGGTGAGGGCATATGTGCATGAGCACTATGCCCCTACAGTGTCTAAGCAAAACCTTAGACATTGTAAGTGCAGGGTAGCCATAAGAGTATATGGGCTGGGAGTCTGTCAAAAACGAACTCCACAGCTCCATAATGGCTACACTGAAAACTGGGAAGTTTAGTATCAAACTTCTCAGAATAATAAACCCACACTGATGCCAGTGTTGGATTTATTAAAAAATGCACACAGAGGGCATCTTAGAGATACCCCCTGTATTTTACCCAATTGTTCAGTGCAGGACTGACTGGTCTGTGCCAGCCTGCTGCTGAGAGACGAGTTTCTGACCTCATGCGGTGAGAGCCTTTGTGCTCTCTGAGGACAGAAACAAAGCCTGCTCTGGGTGGAGGTGCTTCACACCTCCCCCCTGCAGGAACTGTAACACCTAGCAGTGAGCTTCAAAGGCTCAAGCTTCGTGTTACAATGCCCCAGGGCACTCCAGCTAGTGGAGATGCCCGCCCCCTGGACACAGCCCCCACTTTTGGCGGCAAGTCCAGGAGAGATAATGAGAAAAACAAGGGGGAGTCACTGACCAGTCAGGACAGCCCCTAAGGTGTCCTGAGCTGAGGTGACTCTGACTTTTAGAAATCCTCCATCTTGTAGAAGGAGGATTTCCCCAATAGGGATAGGAATGTGACGCCCTCCCCTTGGGAGGAGGCACAAAGAGGGTGTACCCACCCTCAGGGCTAGTAGCCATTGGCTACTAACCCCCCAGACCTAAACACGCCCTTAAATTTAGTATTTAAGGGCTCCCCTGAACCTAAGAATTTAGATTCCTGCAACTTACCGAAGAAGAAGACTGCTGAGCTGAAAACCCCTGCAGAAGAAGAAAGAAGACACCAACTGCTTTGGCCCCAGTCCTACCGGCCTGTCTCCTGCCTTCTAAAGAAACCTGCTCCAGGGACGCTTTCTCAAGGACCAGCGACCTCTGAATCCTCAGAGGACTGCCCTGCTTCAAGAGGAACAAGAAACTCCTGAGGACAGCGGACCTGCTCCAAAAAGACTGCAACTTTGTTTCAGAGGAGCAGATTTAAAGACCCCTGCAATCCCCGCAAGAAGCGTGAGACTTGCAACACTGCACCCGGCGACCCCGACTCGACTGGTGGAGAACCAACACCTCAGGGAGGACCCTCCGGCGACTCCGAGACTGTGAGTAACCAAAGTTGTCCCCCCTGAGCCCCCACAGCGACGCCTTTAGAGGGAATCCCCAGGCTCCCCCTGACCGCGACTGCCTGACTCTAAAATCCCGACGGCTGGAAAAGACCCTGCACCCGCAGCCCCCAGCACCTGAAGGATCGGAACTTCAGTGCAGGAGTGACCCCCAGGAGGCCCTCTCCCTTGCCCAGGTGGTGGCTACCCCGAGGAGCCCCCCCCCCTTGCCTGCCTGCATCGCTGAAGAGACCCCTTGGTCTCCCATTGATTTACATTGGAAACCCGACGCTTGTTTCTACACTGCACCCGGCCGCCCCAGTGCCGCTGAGGGTGTACTTTTTGTGTGAACTTGTGTCCCCCCCCCCCCTGGTGCCCTACAAAACCCCCCTGGTCTGCCCTCCGAAGTCGCGGGTACTTACCTGCTGGCAGACTGGAACCGGGGCACCCCCTTCTCTCCATTGAAGCCTATGCGTTTTGGGCACCACTTTGAACTCTGCACCTGACCGGCCCTGAGCTGCTGGTGTGGTAACCTTGGGGTAGCTCTGAACCCCCAACGGTGGGCTACCTTGGACCCTAATCTTAACCCCGCAGGTGGTTTACTTACCTGCAAAACCTAACAATACTTTACCTCCCCCAGGAACTGTGAAAATTGCACTGTGTCCACTTTTAAAACAGCTATTTGTGTTTTATGTGAAAAGTATATATGCTACTGTAATTATTCAAAGTTCCTAAAGTACTTACCTGCAATACATTTCAAATGAGATATTACATGTAGAATGTGAACCTGTGGTTCCTAAAATAAACTAAGAAAATATATTTTTCTATAACAAAACCTATTGGCCTGGAATTGTCTCTGAGTGTGTGTTCCTCATTTATTGCCTGTGTGTATGTACAACAAATGCTTAACACTACTCCTTTGATAAGCCTACTGCTCGACCACACTACCACAAAATAGAGCATTAGTATTATCTCTTTTTGCCACTATCTTACCTCTAAGGGGAACCCTTGGACTCTGTGCATACTATTCCTTACTTTGAAATAGTGCATACAGAGCCAACTTCCTACAGGGGCATATCTAAATCAGGCATTTCAAGATGGATAATTAAATGCATTTAGACTTGTTATGCCAAAACTAAAAGAACTTTGCCGTCACCTCCTAGAGCACACTGAACTCGTAAGATAGGACCATCTATGGCTTTCCTGGGCATTCTACCAATAACTGAAATTTGTAAAGCAGCCACATGGTCAACTCCACACACTTTTACTAAACATTACTGCGTGGATGAATTAGCATGCCAGCAATGAAATGTAGGACTTGCAAACACTGCAGTACCCACAGGTTAGCCTCTGCTTTCTGGAGTACACTGCTTTACAGTCTATGCAGAGCACGTATATCTAAAGACACACATGCCATTGAACGGATTATGTTACTTACCCTATAAGCATCTGTTTGTGGCATGTAATGCTGTAGATTCACTTGTGCCCACCCTTCCACCCCCAAACACCTGTGGCCATTGCAGTATTCTTTATACTTTCATATTCATGGACATCTCTTTCTAACACTTTACTCACACTCCATTCTCACCGCCTCCACGTAAACTATTGAGTTGAGTCCCATGTGCAGTATCACAGAGAGGAGGGGTCACTTTCCCTTGTGACAACAGACGCTTCTTCGAAGAAAAACAACTTGCACATATCCAGACCCAACAATGGATGGCAGGAGTATGCAGAGCATGTGAATCTACAGCACCACATGCCACAAACAGGTGCTTAGAGGGATCATCAAACTCACCAGCTTAAATTCATGAGTAGCGTTTCTAGTTTGAACTCTCTGTACAGAATCCTCATCCTTTTACTATTCATTGCGATGTCTGCTGCACAGTTAACTTTTTATACTAATGAAGAAGTACAGTTTTAATACACTGCCTGAGCCCAATGTACTGTTTGTTGTAACCACAGTTTTTACATGTACTGCACGCTGTTTTGTACCGACAGTCTGCTTTGAAGAATCAGGACTCTACCATTGTGGTATTGTTCCTGGCACTGTAACCTGATTCTTTTAATGCACCATGTTAGCCTTTAGGATAAGAGCAGATAGCCACTTGGACCTATCTAGGTTATTCCATGGCCGAAGAAATATCACATCAGCTTCTCCCTCCTGATGGAACATCGCTTGGTCCTTTTAGTGAACCACACCATCTTCAAAACCAGCTGTATCGTTTACAAAGCCATCAGGATGTATACACCACCTATCATACTGATAAGGACACCATTTTAGGTGGCTTCCAGCACACCTCAGTCTACCCACCATCAGACTGCAGATACAGAAGTGTGAAAATATTTGGAGGTTGGGGGGTCGGCCTACAAAAAACAGGTCTTTTCTGTCTATGTACCCAGGATCTAGAACAACATCCCATCATGTTCCGGGACTACCCTAACTCTTCTCCAATTTAGGAAAGAGATGAAGATACACCTTTTCAAAGATCACTACATCATGATGCGGTAGCAATCCACAGAGCAGCTATCCCTCTAATCACTTGTTCACCATATCTTCACTTTTGACCTTGTACAGCGCTCTGCTGCCTTTTGGCTAGGTTTACAGTATACATATACATATATAGGTGTTAAGCTTTTTTGTTTTCTGTATTGGTTCTGATGACTAGTGGTACCAAATGTAGTGAGAGCAACACCACAAGGAAAACTAGGTTCTTGAATTGTTTTCCTACTGTTTACATAATACACAGTACTCTGTGGTACAAACCTGCCTGCAAGTGCAATTCTGGTCAAAGGCAAAATATTTTCCCTAAGATACAAAGACCAAGGATTGTTGATTTGTAGACCAGCCTGCTTGCTGGCAGCAAAGCACAGTACGGATTTAATTTCAGACATTTGGAGACGAAATGGTATCCTGCAGCCTGGAGATTGTTTTAGCAGAAAAAAATCAAATCTGCCTAACCAAAAGAAAAATGAAATAGACATAGAGAACGAAGTTTTATAAATCACTTCTACTAAATCCAGTCCTCACTTGCCTAATGCCTTTTGGTCAACACAATTGACAATATCCAAAAAGAAGACGTCCTTCACATTGACCCACTTTTGCTGAGTTGAGCCAACCAGTCTTGGATTTCCACACATGCTACCCAATTCTCATCTTCTTGCTCTCTCACCTTCATCTGCTGGATACGTTTTGCATCATTTATCTCCCCCACTTTCATTTAGAACATCCTCCTTGTCCATCCTAGTGAGGTACAATTGTACAGCAAAAAAAGATAATTCCTGTTGGTGACTTTAAACCTGGCCTTAAACCTTGGTCAATGACAACTAAAAGATCTTTGCAGCAGCATTCCTTCAAACAAGTTTTTCCTTCGGCTGCATCAGAACTCTGCACAACAAAGGCCATTCAGTTGACGTTATGTTAACTTTAGTTAACTAATGACATCACTTGCCTCTCATATTCTGCTTTCTCTTCAATCAGTCTGTCATCAGTCTTGCCAGAATGTAAGAAAACTCTAGCCATCCTATAAATGCCTTGCAGCCTCCTCCAGTGTTTTCATTCTGCTGCTTCCACAAAACACTGAGCTAATCATTGGAGCCTTACTTTACACACCCTAGCAGCCCGAAGAGCCCTAGATCCAGTTGCCTCTATGATTAAGAGACTAGTATTCCAGACAACCATATAAGAAGTGTAATCACACCCTTGGTGACATCCGAACGAGTGCGTTGTTTAAGCAATGCTGGACAAAGCCACGTTCTTTACAAGACAAAGGCTTACCATATCTATCAACACAACCTAAAACATGGCTATCCTAACGGTCAAAAGACTTCACTGCAAGCCAGCCACTGAAAGCCCCAAAAAACTTCAAAGATCCTCCCTTTTTTAATTTACTGTTGCCACTAGACCCCAGTGCATTTTGCATAGTTCTTCAAGAATTCTGCAGCAACTCACACCGTTTCTTTGCACACAAAGATTGTACCATTTTCTACGATTAACCAGCCTTCGATCCTCCATGTTAGTTGAGAAAGATGTGCTGCCCTTCCTTGTTTGGTTTTATACTCGCCTGTCCTATAGTTTTTTCTTTTAGTGACCCTCACATCCGCCAGCACTACTTGAGGTGCTCTAGGTTTTTAATGTGTTGCAAAGATGTTGGGGTTCTCAAAATGTTAAATTGCAATCTGAATGTGGGGCTTGGACCTGTCTATTCATCTCCTCCTTTGCAGGGACTGACCGTATTGGCTGCAATTTTACAGGAGAGTTTGTAATTTTTACTTATACACGGGCTTTAAAAAGGTAAGCCTTGTTCCCTTTTCTTTGCCTTCCCTCTAGTTTGCTTTGATGCAGCTAAGTTCAAGTTTCTGAAGCACGTTTTTAAAAATAAGACACAAAATAATACATTGGTATAGGAGCCAAGTTGCTGAATTCTCAGCCGTACTCTCGCTGCCCAATTTGATTCCTATCCATCAGGATGAAAGTAACGTTTTGTTATTCTTTCACAGACGCATGAAAATCGTGAACACTTGGTTATGATGGAAAAGTTCCTTGGACCATTACCCTCACGTATGATTCGCAAAACAAGGTGAGAGTTGCCCTGTAAACCTTACCTTCTTCCTGATCGCAGGTATATTTGTGTTAGGAACAGCTTACATGTGGATGGTTTATCATTTCATCTTTTTGCCTGTGAAGAATTCAATCTGATAGAGACTTATAGCTGTGGATTCCTTACCTTGGAATTATACTCAGGCGTTGGACTGGATCTTGAAGATGTTCTTGTTTAAGTGGTGGTGTTCGACTCCACGTGGAGTTGTCCACGCCAGATGGGACGTGCGCGGTGCTTATATAGGTGGCATCACAGCGCATGACATCAGTTCTTTTCTTTCTGTGCCAGTCAGCGCACATCCAGAGAGAGCTACCCCGTCACTTTTTGACTGCCTTTTTTCAACCATATGTCTAAGTCTTTGGAGAATGTTTCTCCTTGTGTGGCAGCTATGTCCACTACAAGAGCTGGCTTCAAGTCTTGCGGAGCATGTCACCGACAGATGTCAGTGATGGACTTCATCTTGTTTGCACTGGTGCCTCGAGTGTGACAGTGACGCAGAGACCTGGGTTGACTACCAGGCTATGCACTACAAGGCCTTGAAGAAGCGAATCCCTCAAGCTCCTAGCCTTTTGAGATGCAACACCACATAACTCTTGATCCTGGTTAAGAGGAAGATCGCGGCATCATTGCAGAGCCATCGATCTTCGTCAAAGTTCTTTGGGTAAGTCCAACAAAAAGTAAAAGAGCAAGAAGACGAAGAGGTCTTAGACTTCCTCCCACCAGTCAAAGTCATCCAACGAGACGAGGGAGTGTTGTCATTTGAGGCCTGGCTCCGTGGTTGCACCGGGCCAGCACTGCGCCTTCCAAGAGGGAGACCCTAAACAGCCCTGAAGAGGGATTGGTCACCTAGCAAGGTGACCACCTATAGGGAGGGGGCTGTGACATCACCTGCCTGTCCTGGCCACTAAGATGCTCCCAGAGGCCTCTGCCCACCTTGGTTTCAAGATGGCAGAACCAAGTGGCCACCAGAGGAGCTCTGGGAACCAGCCCGGGGTGATGATGGACAGGGGAGTGATTACTCCCCTTTCCAATGTCCAGTTTCGCACCAGAGCAGGGACTGGAGGTCTCCGAACCGGTGCAGACTGGTTTATGGAGGGAAGGCACCAAATGTGCCTTTTAAAGCATACCAGTGGCTTGGGGAGGCTACACCCCCCAAGCCGTGTAACACCTATGTTCGATGGCATCTGTCGCTGTAGATACGCATGTTCTGCAATAGCTCGCCATCTGGTGTTGGGCCGGAGT
Source organism: Pleurodeles waltl (assembly GCF_031143425.1). Lineage (NCBI taxonomy): Eukaryota > Metazoa > Chordata > Amphibia > Caudata > Salamandridae > Pleurodeles > Pleurodeles waltl. The sequence goes on from NC_090440.1 coordinate 182,282,677, forward strand.
GTTACAAGTTGTTTTTCTTCGAAGAAGTCTTTCGAGTCACGGGACCGAGTGACTCCTCCTTTTGTCTCCATTGCGCATGGGCGTCGACTCCATCTTCGATTGTTTTTTTTCCGCCATCGGGTTCGGACGTGTTCCTGTCGCTCCGAGTTTCGGAACGGAAAAAATAGTTAATTTCGGAAGATTTTCGTCGGTATTGTTGCGTTCGGGATCGGCGTACTTAGATTCAACACCGCATCGAAGATCGAAGAGCTCCGGTGCCCTTCGGGGTAGTTTTTCGATCCTCCGTTGGGGCCTGGTCGGCCCGACCGCGTGCTGAGGAACGCCGATGGAACGGACCCCGTTCCGTTTCTGCCCCAAATGCCACAATAAATACCCCTACACAGACCAACACTTGGTCTGCAACCTGTGCCTGTCACCTGAGCACAGCGAAGACACCTGCGAGGCCTGTCGTGCGTTCCGGTCCCGAAAAACACTCCGAGACCGTCGAGCCAGAAGACTTCAAATGGCGTCCGCACCGACAGCCCGACGGGAGTTCGAGGAACAGGAAGAGGAAGGTACCTTCTCGATCCAAGACTCAGACTCCGAAGGATTCGACGATACACAAACCGTGAGTAAGACGTCGAAAACCACACAAAGAAACATTTACAAGGCCCAGGGGACGCCACTGCCACCAGGCCATGGCTCGACCCATAAATTCGGTGACCGACCGTCGGCACCGAAAAAGGCCCAAACAGTGCCGAGATCGTCCGACTCCGGTCGAGACACCGGCACGCAGCCTTCTCGGGACCGAGAAAGTGCTGGAGACAAGCCTCGACACCGAGATGCCGGTGTGGACACGGCTCGACGCCGAGACAGCGGCACCGAAACAGATCGACGCCGAGAGGTTTCGGCCCCGAAAAGGAAAAAAGTCACCTCGGAGCCGAAAAAACACGCAGACAAAGTTTCGATGCCGAAACAAACTGCAAGCGACCCAGCTTCGGGCTCTTATACAGAAGAGCACTCGCTAACCTCCCAAATGCAAAAGCATAGGTTTGAGGAAGAGCTACAAGCAACTGATGCGGACCATACGCAAAAGCGTATCTTCATTCAGCAGGGGACAGGAAAAATAAGCACCCTTCCCCCCATTAGGAGAAAGAGAAGGTTGGAGTTCCAGACGGAACAAGCACCACAACCAAAAGTGGTGAAAAGAGTTACACCACCACCCTCTCCTCCGCCCGTGATTAACGTTTCACCAGCACAAACGCCATCACACTCCCCAGCTCACACCACCATGAGCCAGGGTGACCAAGACCAGGACGCATGGGACCTATACGACGCCCCAGTGTCAGATAACAGCCCAGAGGCATACCCTACAAAACCATCTCCACCAGAAGACAGCACCGCGTACTCTCAGGTGGTGGCTAGAGCAGCACAATTTCACAACGTAAGCCTCCACTCAGAACAGGTCGAGGATGATTTCTTGTTCAACACACTCTCCTCCACCCACAGCTCCTACCAAAGCCTGCCTATGCTCCCTGGTATGCTCCGGCACGCAAAAGACATATTTAAGGACCCGGTCAAAAGTAGGGCAATCACACCAAGGGTGGAAAAAAAGTATAAGCCGCCTCCTACGGACCCGGCTTTCATCACAACACAGCTGCCACCAGACTCTGTTGTTGTAGGAGCAGCTAGGAAAAGGGCCAACTCTCACACTTCTGGAGATGCACCACCCCCAGATAAAGAAAGCCGCAAGTTCGATGCAGCTGGTAAGAGAGTCGCAGCACAAGCTGCAAACCAGTGGCGCATCGCGAACTCCCAGGCACTACTTGCACGCTATGACAGAGCCCACTGGGACGAGATGCAACATCTCATTGAACATCTGCCCAAAGACTTCCAAAATAGGGCAAAACAAGTGGTTGAGGAGGGACAGACCATCTCCAACAACCAGATCCGTTCCTCCATGGACGCTGCAGATACAGCTGCACGGACAATTAATACATCTGTAACTATCAGAAGGCATGCATGGCTCCGAACGTCTGGATTTAAACCAGAGATTCAACAAGCAGTTCTCAATATGCCTTTTAATGAAAAAGAACTGTTCGGTCCAGAAGTGGACACAGCGATTGAGAAACTCAAAAAAGATACAGACACTGCCAAAGCCATGGGCGCACTCTACTCCCCGCAGAGCAGAGGGAATTACAGCACATTCCGTAAAACGCCCTTTCGAGGGGGGTTTCGGGGTCAAAGCACACAAGCCAGCACCTCACAAGCAACACCGTCCACTTACCAGGGACAGTATAGAGGAGGTTTTCGGGGACAATATAGAGGAGGGCAATTCCCTAGAAATAGAGGGAGATTTCAAAGCCCCAAAACCCCTACTACTAAACAATGACTCACATGTCACTCACCCCCTCCACACAACACCAGTGGGGGGAAGAATAGGTCATCATTACAAAGCATGGGAGGAAATCACTACAGACACTTGGGTTCTAGCAATTATCCAACATGGTTATTGCATAGAATTTCTACAATTCCCTCCAAACATACCACCAAAAGCACAAAATTTAACAACACACCATTCCAATCTCCTGGAGATAGAAGTGCAGGCACTATTGCAAAAGAATGCAATCGAATTAGTGCCAAACACACAAATAAACACAGGAGTTTACTCACTGTACTTTCTGATACCAAAGAAGGACAAAACGCTGAGACCAATCCTAGACCTCAGAGTAGTGAACACTTTCATCAAATCAGACCACTTCCACATGGTCACACTACAAGAAGTATTGCCATTGCTAAAACTGCACGACTACATGGCAACTTTAGACCTCAAGGATGCTTATTTCCATATACCAATACACCCATCGCACAGGAAATACCTAAGGTTTGTATTCAAAGGAATACATTACCAATTCAAGGTACTGCCTTTCGGATTAACAACCGCACCAAGAGTCTTTACCAAATGTCTAGCAGTGGTCGCAGCACACATAAGAAGGCAGCAAATACATGTGTTCCCATATCTAGACGACTGGCTAATCAAAGCCCATTCGTTAATAGAGTGCTCAAATCACACAAATCATATCATACAAACCCTCTTCAAACTAGGGTTCACCGTCAATTTCACAAAATCCAAAATTCTGCCACGCAAGGTACAACAATACCTGGGAGCCATAATAGACACATCAAAAGGAGTAGCCACTCCGAGTCCACAAAGAATTCAAAATTTCAACACCATCATACAACGCATGTATCCAACACAAAAGATACAGGCAAAGATGGTATTACAACTCCTAGGCATGATGTCATCATGCATAGCCATTGTCCCAAACACAAGACTGCACATGAGGCCCTTACAACAATGCCTAGCATCACAGTGGTCTCAAGCACAGGGTCACCTTCTAGATCTGGTGTTAATAGACCGCCAAACTTACCTCTCGCTTCTGTGGTGGAACAACATAAATTTAAACAAGGGGCGGCCTTTCCAAGACCCAGTGCCACAATACGTAATAACAGATGCTTCCATGACAGGGTGGGGAGCACACCTCAATCAACACAGCATACAAGGACAATGGAACGTACATCAAACAAAACTGCATATCAATCACCTAGAACTTCTAGCAGTTTTTCAAGCACTAAAAGCTTTCCAACCAATAATAGTTCACAAATACATTCTCGTCAAAACAGACAACATGACAACAATGTATTATCTAAACAAGCAGGGAGGGACGCACTCCACGCAGTTAAGCCTGCTAGCACAAAAAATTTGGCATTGGGCAATTCACAACCAAATTCGCCTAATTGCACAGTTTATACCAGGGATACAAAATCAACTCGCAGACAATCTCTCTCGAGATCACCAACAGGTCCACGAATGGGAAATTCACCCCCAAATTCTGAACACTTATTTCAAACTCTGGGGAACACCTCAGATAGACTTGTTTGCGACAAGGGAGAACGCAAAATGCCAAAACTTCGCATCCAGGTACCCACACAAACAATCCCAAGGCAATGCCCTATGGATGAACTGGTCAGGGATATTTGCTTACGCTTTTCCTCCTCTCCCTCTCCTTCCTTACCTGGTAAACAAACTCAGTCAAAGCAAACTCAAACTCATATTGATAGCACCAACTTGGGCAAGGCAACCCTGGTACACAACGCTGCTAGACCTATCAGTGGTACCCTGCATCAAATTGCCCAACAGGCCAGATCTGTTGACACAGCACAACCAAAAGATCAAACACCCAGATCCAGCATCGCTGAATCTAGCAATCTGGCTCCTGAAATCCTAGAATTCGGGCACTTACAACTTACCCAAGAATGTATGGAAGTCATAAAACAAGCAAGAAGGCCATCCACCAGGCACTGCTATGCAAGTAAATGGAAGAGGTTTGTTTGCTACTGCCATATTAATCAAATACAACCATTACACACAACTCCAGAACATGTAGTGGGTTACTTGCTTCACTTACAAAAATCTAACCTAGCTTTCTCTTCCATTAAGATTCACCTTGCAGCAATATCTGCATACCTGCAGACTACCTATTCAACTTCCCTATATAAAATACCAGTCATTAAAGCATTCATGGAGGGCCTTAGGAGAATTATACCACCAAGAACACCACCTGTTCCTTCATGGAACCTAAATGTTGTCCTAACTAGACTTATGGGTCCACCTTTTGAACCCATGCACTCCTGCGACATACAGTTCCTAACCTGGAAGGTGGCATTTCTCATCGCCATTACTTCCCTGAGAAGAGTAAGCGAGATTCAGGCGTTTACTATACAGGAACCTTTTATACAACTACACAAAAATAAAGTCGTCCTAAGGACCAATCCTAAATTTTTGCCAAAGGTTATTTCACCGTTCCATCTAAATCAAACAGTGGAACTTCCAGTGTTCTTTCCACAGCCAGATACCGTAGCTGAAAGGGCACTACATACATTAGATGTCAAAAGAGCATTAATGTATTACATTGACAGAACAAAGAACATCAGAAAGACTAAACAACTCTTTATTGCATTTCAAAAACCTCATGCAGGAAACCCAATTTCAAAACAAGGTATAGCCAGATGGATAGTTAAATGCATCCAAATCTGCTACCTTAAAGCTAAACGACAGCTGCCCATTACACCAAGCGCACACTCAACCAGAAAGAAAGGTGCTACCATGGCCTTTCTAGGAAACATCCCAATGCAAGAAATATGTAAGGCAGCCACATGGTCTACGCCTCACACATTCACCAAGCACTACTGTGTAGACGTGTTATCCGCACAACAAGCCACAGTAGGTCAAGCTGTATTAAGGACATTATTTCAGACTACTTCCACTCCTACAGGCTGATCCACCGCTTTTGGGGAAATAACTGCTTACTAGTCTATTGCAGAACATGCGTATCTACAGCGACAGATGCCATCGAACTGAAAATGTCACTTACCCAGTGTACATCTGTTCGTGGCATCAGTCGCAGTAGATTCGCATGTGCCCACCCGCCTCCCCGGGAGCCTGTAGCAGTTTGGAAGTTACCTTCAATTATTTATATATGTATCATCTCAACCTTAAATAGGTGCATACTTAGTCACTCCATTGCATGGGCACTATTACTACAATTCAACTCCTACCTCACCCTCTGCGGGGAAAAACAATCGAAGATGGAGTCGACGCCCATGCGCAATGGAGACAAAAGGAGGAGTCACTCGGTCCCGTGACTCGAAAGACTTCTTCGAAGAAAAACAACTTGTAACACTCCGGCCCAACACCAGATGGCGAGCTATTGCAGAACATGCGAATCTACTGCGACTGATGCCACGAACAGATGTACACTGGGTAAGTGACATTTTCATTCCAAAGGGAGAGGGTGTTACCCCCTTCTTCCAAAGGAAATCCTTTGTTCTGCCTTCCTCGGCTTGAGCTGGTCAAGCAGCAGGATGGCAGAAACCTGTCTGAGGGGTGGCAGCAGCGTAGGCTGTCTGGAAAACTCCAGAAAGCTGTTAGGAGCAATGCTGGGGGTCCTCAAAGGAGCCCCTAAAGTACATGGAATCATACTTCCAATACTGGCAACAGTATTGGGTTATAGTTCCGACATGTTTAGTACCAAACATGCCTAGGTTCGGAGTTACCATTATGTAGCTGGACTTAGTTAGTGACCTATGTCCAGTACACACATAAAATGGCATCCTCCTACTCACAAAGTCCATGAAAATGGAGCAGGAGTTCGTGAGGGCATCTCTGCTCATGCAGGGGTGCCCTCACACACAGGTGCCTGCACCCTGCCCTCTGGGCTAGGAGGGCCTACCGTAGGGGTGGCTTACAGTGACCTGGTGCAGTGATCTGTAGTGAAAAGGGTACATGCACTTTTCAGAACAGTCTGCAGGGGGAAATGTGCTACTGCAGTTTTGAGACAAGTACTCAACTTACAGTTCCAGACTCTGTGGGTCAGGATGTCCTCTGATCAAGGTTCAAGATGACCCCAACTATACACCACCAGAAACACGGGGCCGGCTGGTTACAAAGGTCAAAGTTGGTGTTTTGTTTAGAATGGGATCCTATGGAAACCAGGGGCACTCGTAAACAGATCTGCTGGCAAGTAAATACCTGAGACCTTTGAGGACAGACCTGTGTGGTTTAGTTGAGCACTGGGGAGAGGGGGGGGGTATTCTATGGCAGAAGGTTAGCACCAAACACCCATCCTCAGCGGCACATGGGCGGCAAGGTGCAGGGTGCAAACGCAGCATCGGGCTCCAAATGCTTTTCAGTAGAGGGACTCCAGGGGTCACAAAGTTGCTACAATCTGGCTCCAGGGGGATGGTTGCTGAAAATAAAAGGTTGGACAAGGAGGAGGGCCACCTGCTGAACGTTGCTGGACCGTCTGGTGGATTCCCCAAGGCCAGGGGGCTGCAAGGGTGCCTTTGGGTGTCTGGTATCTTCATCCGGTTCTCTCACAGTCAGGGAGTACTCTGGGTTTAGGCTGCAGTCATTTTCGTGTTGGCCAGGAGGGGTCAACTCAGGGTGGACACAGTCGGAATCTCCTGGGGGCCTGCTGTGGGCCGCCAAAACACGTGCTGTGGGTGTTGGGTGCAGAGTGGGCAGGAGTTGTGGATCTGGGGCAGTTCAAGAGTCCTTCTTGGGCATTCTTGTAGACAGGGCTGCTGTCCTCAGGAGTATTTGATCCTCTGGTGGGCAGGCAGTCCTCTGGGGGTTTGTAGAGGTCGCTGGTTCTGCAGGAAGCATCACCTTTTTGTAGCAGGGCTTCTGAAACTGCAGACAGGCGGGTGGCTGGGGCCAGGTCAGTTGGTGTCCGGAGTCTTCTCTGCTGAGGTCTGCTTAGCAGTCTTTCTTCTTGCTTCTTTCTTCTTTTCTTCTTGAGGTCGCCAGGAATCTTGTGAGCTAGGTTCAGGGTTGCCCATAAATCATAGATTTAGGGGGGTTACAAGGGTCAGAGGGCAGTAGCCAATGGCTACTGTTTCTGAGGGTGGCTACACCCATCCTGTGCCCACTTCCTTTGGAGTGGGGTGGGGGGGGGGGGGGGCAGCACATTCCTAACCCTATTGTACTCCAAGATGTAGGATTCTGCAGGGAGGAAGTCACTTCAGTTCTGGACACCTTAGGTGTGGTCTTAGCTGTAGTGGTCACTCCTCCTTGTTTTTCCTAATTTTCCCGTCGGACTTGCACCAAAAGTGGGTCTTCATTGGGGGGTGGGGGGTCCTGAGCCGTTGACTCTCACTGCCAAGTGTTGCAGTTCCTTCACCCAGAGCAGGCTTTCTTTCTGACTTCAGAGGGCACAAATGCCCTCACCCCATGGGGGTCAGAAACTTGTCTTTTAATGGCAGGCTGGCACAGACTGGTCAACCTTACTCTAAAGGGTTGGTTTAAATACAGGGTTCATCTTTAAGATGCCCTTTTGGCCCATTGTACAATAAATCCAACCCAGGCATCAGTGTGGGCTTATTTTGCTGAGAAGTTTGATAACAAACTTCCCAGCCTTTAGTGAAGCCATCATGGTGCTGTGGAGTTCGTAATGACAAACTCCCAGCCGATGTAATTAATATGGCCAAACTGCACTTACAATGCCTAAGAATGGACGTAGACACTGTAGGGGTATTTTTCTCATGCAGCTATGCCCTCACCTGTGGTATATTGCACCCTGCCTTAGGGCGGTAAGGCCTGCTAGAGGGGTGGCTTGCCTATGCCACAGGCAGTGATTGGTGAGCATGGCACCCTGAGAGGGATGACATGTTGACTTTACCTTTTTCTCCCAACCAGCACACACAGTCTGTAATGGCAGTGTGCATGTGCTTGGTGAGGGGTCCCTTAGGGTGTTACAATACATGCTGCAGCCCTTAGGGACCCTCCCTGGTCACAGAGCCCTTGGTACCACTGGTATCTTTTACAAGGGACTTAGATGTGTGCCAGGGGTGTGCCAATTGTGGGAACAATGGTGCAGTTTAGGGAAAGAACACTGGTGCTGGGGCCTGGGTAGCAGGACCCCCGCACACTCTGTCAAGTCGCATCGATTTCGGGCAAAAAGTGTGGGAGGTTGTAACCATCCCAAAAGGGGCACTCTCCTGCAGTGGTCTCATCTGATTTCATGTCTGTGCATGAGAAGTGTGTAACAAATAGTGAGGGAGCCCACAGAACTGTCTTCCGGGATACTGAACATTATGGCTCTGTGTCTCGGAACTGTTTCTGATGAGTGCAGAGCAGGGGAAAGGGGACATCCAAGGATCACCATGCTGGATCCAGGGGCACAGTAGTGTTCGTGAATTAGGTTCAGGGTTACTGCAACCATGACTTCAAAGCTAGGTAGATCTCCAGAACTGTAAGGGATAGAGAGATGGTTTTGGGGTCACCTGATTGGCAAAAAAGGTGCCCTGGTGCTAAATATCTTGTAGTGAGTTGGTTGAAACATTCATTGGCTTCTAAATAAATAGCCAGGTTTTAAGTTATTTTCAAAACATTAGGTGATTAGTGACTGTTTGCATATGAAGTGGGAGGATGTTCTAGATTTTGCTGATCTGGTAGACAAATTACTTATTGTCGCATTTTTTATTTTTGGTAGTTAGTAGAGACGAGCTAGGAGTGAACTGGACCTTTTTCTGGTCTCCCTTTTGGAAAGACTCCTGCTCTTCATGATAGGTGCAGCATCTAAGCTTCTAAGCAGGTCAAACAAAATGGTCTGTCCCGAGCCTCAAAAGAAAGCAATAGGGCCATGTCTCTGGTAAAACATCAGTTTGTCACACATCAGTTCTTTTTGTGACATCCAGAATGGTGCAAAGACCTTAGCCCATGTATAAGGTCCCTGGCTGCAAACTCGAGCTAACCAAAGTCTTGGCTATTTGCAGAATTCACAATTTCACTCCAGTCTTAAGGGAGCTGGAATAAAGGAGCATTGTTTGCCCTTCTGAAATCTACATGCATCTGCTCCTTTTCATGTTACACAAACCTTCTATCTTACATCCAAAACAGATTCTGTATCTGCCATTACTGGATATTTTTTCTGCTCTTAAAACATTTTGCAACAGCTGCTGTGTTGAGTTTCTTCTAACTTTTCTAGCAGGCTCTTTGAAGGGACAAAATACATAGAGAAATTTCATGACCTAGTCTCAGTGAGCTAAATGCTTGCTGCTGACATCTGTGATCTACAGTTCCTGGAAAAATACGGGCATTGAGTTAGACCTCCTGTAGGAAGTTGGCTCTGTATGTGCTATTTCAAAGTAAGGAATAGCATGCACAGAGTCCAAGGGTTCCCCTTAGAGGTAAAATAGTGGTAAAAATAGATAATACTAATGCTCTATTTTGTGGTAGTGTGGTCGAGCAGTAGGCTTATCCAAGGAGTAGTGTTAAGCATTTGTTGTACATACACATAGACAATAAATGAAGTACACACACTCAGAGACAAATCCAGCCAATAGGTTTTTGTATAGAAAAATATCTTTTCTTAGTTTATTTTAAGAACCACAGGTTCAAATTCTACATGTAATATCTCATTCGAAAGGCATTGCAGGTAAGTACTTTAGGAACTTCAAATCATCAAAATTGCATGTATACTTTTCAAGTTATTCACAAATAGCTGTTTTAAAAGTGGACACTTAGTGCAATTTTCACAGTTCCTAGGGGAGGTAAGTATTTGTTAGGTTAACCAGGTAAGTAAGACACTTACAGGGCTTAGTTCTTGGTCCAAGGTAGCCCACCGTTGGGGGTTCAGAGCAACCCCAAAGTCACCACACCAGCAGCTCAGGGCCGGTCAGGTGCAGAGTTCAAAGTGGTGCCCAAAACACATAGGCTAGAATGGAGAGAAGGGGGTGCCCCGGTTCCGGTCTGCTTGCAGGTAAGTACCCGCGTCTTCGGAGGGCAGACCAGGGGGGTTTTGCAGGGCACCGGGGGGGACACAAGTCCACACAGAAATTTCACCCTCAGCAGCGCGGGGGCGGCCGGGTGCAGTGTAGAAACAAGCGTCGGGTTCGCAATGTTAGTCTATGAGAGATCTCGGGATCTCTTCAGCGCTGCAGGCAGGCAAGGGGGGGGTTCCTCGGGGAAACCTCCACTTGGGCAAGGGAGAGGGACTCCTGGGGGTCACTTCTCCAGTGAAAGTCCGGTCCTTCAGGTCCTGGGGGCTGCGGGTGCAGGGTCTTTCCCAGGCGTCGGGACTTTGGATTCAAAGAGTCGCGGTCAGGGGAAGCCTCGGGATTCCCTCTGCAGGCGGCGCTGTGGGGGCTCAGGGGGGACAGGTTTTGGTACTCACAGTATCAGAGTAGTCCTGGGGTCCCTCCTGAGGTGTTGGATCTCCACCAGCCGAGTCGGGGTCGCCGGGTGCAGTGTTGCAAGTCTCACGCTTCTTGCGGGGAGCTTGCAGGGTTCTTTAAAGCTGCTGGAAACAAAGTTGCAGCTTTTCTTGGAGCAGGTCCGCTGTCCTCGGGAGTTTCTTGTCTTTTCGAAGCAGGGGCAGTCCTCAGAGGATGTCGAGGTCGCTGGTCCCTTTGGAAGGCGTCGCTGGAGCAGGATCTTTGGAAGGCAGGAGACAGGCCGGTGAGTTTCTGGAGCCAAGGCAGTTGTCGTCTTCTGGTCTTCCTCTGCAGGGGTTTTCAGCTAGGCAGTCCTTCTTCTTGTAGTTGCAGGAATCTAATTTTCTAGGGTTCAGGGTAGCCCTTAAATACTAAATTTAAGGGCGTGTTTAGGTCTGGGGGGTTAGTAGCCAATGGCTACTAGCCCTGAGGGTGGGTACACCCTCTTTGTGCCTCCTCCCAAGGGGAGGGGGTCACAATCCTAACCCTATTGGGGGAATCCTCCATCTGCAAGATGGAGGATTTCTAAAAGTCAGAGTCACCTCAGCTCAGGACACCTTAGGGGCTGTCCTGACTGGCCAGTGACTCCTCCTTGTTTTTCTCATTATTTTCTCCGGCCTTGCCGCCAAAAGTGGGGCCTGGCCGGAGGGGGCGGGCAACTCCACTAGCTGGAGTGTCCTGCTGGGTTGGCACAAAGGAGGTGAGCCTTTGAGGCTCACCGCCAGGTGTGACAATTCCTGCCTGGGGGAGGTGTTAGCATCTCCACCCAGTGCAGGCTTTGTTACTGGCCTCAGAGTGACAAAGGCACTCTCCCCATGGGGCCAGCAACATGTCTCGGTTTGTGGCAGGCTGCTAAAACTAGTCAGCCTACACAGATAGTCGGTTAAGTTTCAGGGGGCACCTCTAAGGTGCCCTCTGGGGTGTATTTTACAATAAAATGTACACTGGCATCAGTGTGCATTTATTGTGCTGAGAAGTTTGATACCAAACTTCCCAGTTTTCAGTGTAGCCATTATGGTGCTGTGGAGTTCGTGTTTGACAGACTCCCAGACCATATACTCTTATGGCTACCCTGCACTTACAATGTCTAAGGTTTTGTTTAGACACTGTAGGGGTACCATGCTCATGCACTGGTACCCTCACCTATGGTATAGTGCACCCTGCCTTAGGGCTGTAAGGCCTGCTAGAGGGGTGTCTTACCTATACTGCATAGGCAGTGAGAGGCTGGCATGGCACCCTGAGGGGAGTGCCATGTCGACTTACTCATTTTGTCCTCACTAGCACACACAAGCTGGCAAGCAGTGTGTCTGTGCTGAGTGAGAGGTCTCCAGGGTGGCATAAGACATGCTGCAGCCCTTAGAGACCTTCCTTGGCATCAGGGCCCTTGGTACTAGAAGTACCAGTTACAAGGGACTTATCTGAATGCCAGGGTGTGCCAATTGTGGATACAATGGTACATTTTAGGTGAAGGAACACTGGTGCTGGGGCCTGGTTAGCAGGGTCCCAGCACACTTCTCAGTCAAGTCAGCATCAGTATCAGGCAAAAAGTGGGGGGTAACTGCAACAGGGAGCCATTTCTTTACACAAGCCCCCCCCAGCCCACAGGCCAGGAGACTCAGCCCAAGCTGGGAGAGTCTTCCTAGTCTGTCAGGCGAGGAAGAGTAGGAGAAATAGGCTGGTTAGTTGCAGGGCCTACTCTGCCTTACATCCTTCTGTTCAGGTCATTCCCTTTTGGGGAACTGACCCACTTCCACAGTGATAGGACCTAGTCTGAATTGCCTCTTGTCTGCCTCTTCAATGTCTCCACCCATTCTTTCTATTTTGGTCTTAGAGGTGTCCACCTCTGCTAACCTTATCTTGGCCAGGGTCACCCCTAGCTTACCCAGAGAGGTTACCCAGAGCTGGAGTAACCCCACCATGACCAATAGGGTCAGGGGGCCTAACTTGCTATTTGGCATGGGGTCAGACCACCATGCTAAGGATAGTGCAGCCATAAAGGCTAACACCCAGCAGAGGCCACTGACAGCTGTCAGGGCCCAGAACCACACCTTTAGCTCTTCACCTAAAAGGGAAGGGGCTAAGTTACAGGCTTCTTTGGGTTCAGGTTGCCTGTCTGCTGTATTAGAGTGGGGGGTTACCACATCTTGTAGTAAACACCCTTCTTCCACTCTTTCTTCTGTTAGCTGAGGAGCCACCCACTCAGGTTTAACAGTTGCCTGACTAGCCAGGACTTCTTGTGGGTCAGGTTGGACTTTATCAGGGCCATTTTTGGAGTTCTCCCCTACTGGAGCAGAATCTCCTTGGCTTGCTGTAACCTTGGCTAAAGGTTGTCCACCCTTCCTACTCTGTTTTCTTTTCTTCTTCTTCTGGGGCCTGCTTGCATTTACTGCAGAGGCAGGACTTCCAGAATCCTTGGGAGAGGACTGGCACTGGACCAGTTCCTCTCTTGGGCTCTGACTAACCTCTGGGTAGTCATTTCCAAGGAGACAATCAAGGGGGAGGTCTGTACTGACTACTACCCTTCTCCAGCTAAGAGTGCCACCCACTTCTATGGGCACTAAAGCCACAGGCCTCTTAGTGACCCTGTCTAGGCTAACTCTTACCCTGGCAGTCTCACCTGGGATGTACTGGTTTGAGAGCACCAGCCTGTCATGCACAATAGTGTGACTGGCACAAGTGTCTCTCAGGGCAGTGGTTGGGATTCCATTCACCAGTAGGTGGTGGAAGTGTCTGCTTCCCTCTGGAATCTCCAACTCACCTGTTGGGCCCTGTTTCCAGTTGAAGGCTAGGAAGACCTCCTCATCTGAGGAGTCATCTCCCATGGCTACACTGGTTACCCCAGGAATTTTGTTCTGGGGTTTGTTTTTGGGACAAGAAGTGTCCTTGGTGTGGTGCCCAGACTGTTTACAGTTGTGGCACCATGCCTTAGTGGCATCCCAGTTCTTACCCTGGTACCCACCTTTGTTTTGGGTTGTGTCCTGGGGCCCACCCACCTGTTCTGGTTTTTGGGGGCCTACAGAGGACTCTTTTTCTTTGTTTCTAGTGTCACCCACTTCCTCCTGGGGAGTTTTTGTAACCCCTTTCTTTTGGTCACCCCCAGTGGAAGTTTTGGTTACCCTAGTCTTGACCCAGTGGTCTGCCTTCTTTCCCAATTCTTGGGGAGAAATTGGACCTAGGTCTACCAGATACTGATGCAACTTTTCATTGAAGCAGTTACTTAAAATGTGTTCTTTCATAAACAAATTATAAAGCCCAACATAGTCACACACTTCATTTCCAGTTAACCAACCATCTAGTGTTTTTACTGAGTAGTCTACAAAATCAACCCAGGTCTGGCTCGAGGATTTTTGAGCCCCCCTGAATCTAATTCTATACTCCTCAGTGGAGAATCCAAAGCCCTCAATCAGGGTACCCTTCATGAGGTCATAAGATTCTGCATCTTTTCCAGAGAGTGTGAGGAGTCTATCCCTACACTTTCCAGTGAACATTTCCCAAAGGAGAGCACCCCAGTGAGATCTGTTCACTTTTCTGGTTACACAAGCCCTCTCAAAAGCTGTGAACCATTTGGTGATGTCATCACCATCTTCATATTTTGTTACAATCCCTTTGGGGATTTTTAGAATGTCAGGAGAATCTCTGACCCTATTTAAGTTGCTGCCACCATTGATGGGACCTAGGCCCATCTCTTTTCTTTCCCTTTCTATGGCTAGGAGCTGCTTTTCCAAAGCCAATCTTTTGACCATCCTGGCTAACTGGATGTCCTCTTCACTGGGGTTATCCTCAGTGATTTCAGAGGTGTTGGTCTCTCCTGTGAGGGAACCAGCATCTCTGACTATTATTTTTGGAGTCAGGGTTTGAGGGACCCTGTTCTCCCTAGATAGGACTGGTAGGGGGGAATTTTCCTCCAAGTCACTATCCTCTTCCTCTGAGTTGCCACCCTCAGAGGGGTTGGCCTTTTCAAACTCTGCCAAAAGCTCCTGGAGCTGTATTTTGGTAGGTTTGGGGCCCATTGTTATTTTCTTTATTTTACAGAGTGACCTTAGCTCCCTCATCTTAAGATGGAGGTAAGGTGTGGTGTCGAGTTCCACCACAGTCACATCTGTGCTAGACATTTTGCTTCTAGAAGTTGGAATACTTTTTAAGAATCTACAACTGGTTCTAGAATCTAATTCAAACTTTTACAAACTTTTAAACTCTAAAAGAAATGCTAAACAGGATCTAACACAAGGCCCTAGCAGGTCTTTTAAGAATTTAGAAAACTTTTCAAATTGCAAAAATCAATTTCTAATGACAATTTTGGAATTTGTCGTGTGATCAGGTATTGGCTGAGTAGTCCAGCAAATGCAAAGTCTTGTACCCCACCGCTGATCCACCAATGTAGGAAGTTGGCTCTGTATGTGCTATTTCAAAGTAAGGAATAGCATGCACAGAGTCCAAGGGTTCCCCTTAGAGGTAAAATAGTGGTAAAAATAGATAATACTAATGCTCTATTTTGTGGTAGTGTGGTCGAGCAGTAGGCTTATCCAAGGAGTAGTGTTAAGCATTTGTTGTACATACACATAGACAATAAATGAAGTACACACACTCAGAGACAAATCCAGCCAATAGGTTTTTGTATAGAAAAATATCTTTTCTTAGTTTATTTTAAGAACCACAGGTTCAAATTCTACATGTAATATCTCATTCGAAAGGCATTGCAGGTAAGTACTTTAGGAACTTCAAATCATCAAAATTGCATGTATACTTTTCAAGTTATTCACAAATAGCTGTTTTAAAAGTGGACACTTAGTGCAATTTTCACAGTTCCTAGGGGAGGTAAGTATTTGTTAGGTTAACCAGGTAAGTAAGACACTTACAGGGCTTAGTTCTTGGTCCAAGGTAGCCCACCGTTGGGGGTTCAGAGCAACCCCAAAGTCACCACACCAGCAGCTCAGGGCCGGTCAGGTGCAGAGTTCAAAGTGGTGCCCAAAACACATAGGCTAGAATGGAGAGAAGGGGGTGCCCCGGTTCCGGTCTGCTTGCAGGTAAGTACCCGCGTCTTCGGAGGGCAGACCAGGGGGGTTTTGCAGGGCACCGGGGGGGACACAAGTCCACACAGAAATTTCACCCTCAGCAGCGCGGGGGCGGCCGGGTGCAGTGTAGAAACAAGCGTCGGGTTCGCAATGTTAGTCTATGAGAGATCTCGGGATCTCTTCAGCGCTGCAGGCAGGCAAGGGGGGGGTTCCTCGGGGAAACCTCCACTTGGGCAAGGGAGAGGGACTCCTGGGGGTCACTTCTCCAGTGAAAGTCCGGTCCTTCAGGTCCTGGGGGCTGCGGGTGCAGGGTCTTTCCCAGGCGTCGGGACTTTGGATTCAAAGAGTCGCGGTCAGGGGAAGCCTCGGGATTCCCTCTGCAGGCGGCGCTGTGGGGGCGCAGGGGGGACAGGTTTTGGTACTCACAGTATCAGAGTAGTCCTGGGGTCCCTCCTGAGGTGTTGGATCTCCACCAGCCGAGTCGGGGTCGCCGGGTGCAGTGTTGCAAGTCTCACGCTTCTTGCGGGGAGCTTGCAGGGTTCTTTAAAGCTGCTGGAAACAAAGTTGCAGCTTTTCTTGGAGCAGGTCCGCTGTCCTCGGGAGTTTCTTGTCTTTTCGAAGCAGGGGCAGTCCTCAGAGGATGTCGAGGTCGCTGGTCCCTTTGGAAGGCGTCGCTGGAGCAGGATCTTTGGAAGGCAGGAGACAGGCCGGTGAGTTTCTGGAGCCAAGGCAGTTGTCGTCTTCTGGTCTTCCTCTGCAGGGGTTTTCAGCTAGGCAGTCCTTCTTCTTGTAGTTGCAGGAATCTAATTTTCTAGGGTTCAGGGTAGCCCTTAAATACTAAATTTAAGGGCGTGTTTAGGTCTGGGGGGTTAGTAGCCAATGGCTACTAGCCCTGAGGGTGGGTACACCCTCTTTGTGCCTCCTCCCAAGGGGAGGGTGTCACAATCCTAACCCTATTGGGGGAATCCTCCATCTGCAAGATGGAGGATTTCTAAAAGTCAGAGTCACCTCAGCTCAGGACACCTTAGGGGCTGTCCTGACTGGCCAGTGACTCCTCCTTGTTTTTCTCATTATTTTCTCCGGCCTTGCCGCCAAAAGTGGGGCCTGGCCGGAGGGGGCGGGCAACTCCACTAGCTGGAGTGTCCTGCTGGGTTGGCACAAAGGAGGTGAGCCTTTGAGGCTCACCGCCAGGTGTGACAATTCCTGCCTGGGGGAGGTGTTAGCATCTCCACCCAGTGCAGGCTTTGTTACTGGCCTCAGAGTGACAAAGGCACTCTCCCCATGGGGCCAGCAACATGTCTCGGTTTGTGGCAGGCTGCTAAAACTAGTCAGCCTACACAGATAGTCGGTTAAGTTTCAGGGGGCACCTCTAAGGTGCCCTCTGGGGTGTATTTTACAATAAAATGTACACTGGCATCAGTGTGCATTTATTGTGCTGAGAAGTTTGATACCAAACTTCCCAGTTTTCAGTGTAGCCATTATGGTGCTGTGGAGTTCGTGTTTGACAGACTCCCAGACCATATACTCTTATGGCTACCCTGCACTTACAATGTCTAAGGTTTTGTTTAGACACTGTAGGGGTACCATGCTCATGCACTGGTACCCTCACCTATGGTATAGTGCACCCTGCCTTAGGGCTGTAAGGCCTGCTAGAGGGGTGTCTTACCTATACTGCATAGGCAGTGAGAGGCTGGCATGGCACCCTGAGGGGAGTGCCATGTCGACTTACTCATTTTGTCCTCACTAGCACACACAAGCTGGCAAGCAGTGTGTCTGTGCTGAGTGAGAGGTCTCCAGGGTGGCATAAGACATGCTGCAGCCCTTAGAGACCTTCCTTGGCATCAGGGCCCTTGGTACTAGAAGTACCAGTTACAAGGGACTTATCTGAATGCCAGGGTGTGCCAATTGTGGATACAATGGTACATTTTAGGTGAAGGAACACTGGTGCTGGGGCCTGGTTAGCAGGGTCCCAGCACACTTCTCAGTCAAGTCAGCATCAGTATCAGGCAAAAAGTGGGGGGTAACTGCAACAGGGAGCCATTTCTTTACACCTCCCTAACTGTTCTAAAACCTTGATTGCACAGCGTTAGCCAAAACATCCTAGTGTTTACTCAGTCCAGCTCACAGAAGACATCGGCCCAACATAGAGTCCTTGCCTATCACCATGTATCTGATAGAGACTTCTAGTTGCAGATCCTTTACCTTAGAATTTCCCCCAGGCGTCAGACTGGCTCCAGAGGTTTTTCTTCGAGCAATACCCTTGCGCGTCGGTCGTCTCCGCGGGCTTCGTAGTTGCCGTGATGACGTCCCTTTCATCTGAGCTGTTCTGGACACAGTGCAGTTTCGGGCTTATCCTCCCAAAAAGTGAGTCCAAGATATTCAGGCTATGATTCTGATCTTCTAGCCTCGGTCTTGGGATTCGGTGAGACTGACTCTGAGGCTGCTGGGCCTCATGGCCTCCTGCATCCTGCTAGTGACACATGCCAGATGGCTTATGCAGGCTCTGCAGTGGGACTTGAAGTTCCACTGGGCGCAGCATATGGGGAATCTCTCTGACATGGTCCAGATCTCGGAGGGGACTGCGAAAGACCTGCAGTAGTGGCTTTCGAATCTGCATTGGGTCCATAGCAGATCCTGTCCCTTACCCAGCCAGTTCTATTCATAGTGACAGATGCGTCACTTCTGGGTTGGGGCAGCTCCATGGGAGGGACGGAGATCAGAGGCCTCTGGTCTCCAACGGAGACTGGGCTCCATATCGATCTTCTGAAGCTCTGGGCGATCAGGCTTGCGGAAGGAGTAGGGTCCTTGACCCTTTGTCAGATGGCCCTACGCCTCTGGACATGGCTGGAACATCAGGGCATTACCCTGGTGGTTGAACATCTGCAGGTTCCCTCAACGCCAGAGCAGAAAAACTCAACTGTCGATGCATAGCCGATCACGAATGGCATCTCCATCTGGAGGTGGTGCAAGGTCTCTTTCAGCAGTGGGGAGAGTCTTGGTTAGATCTGTTTTCCTCCGCAGTGTCAGCTGTTTTGCGCTTTGGAGTTTCCAATACGTCACTCGCTCGGAGACTTTTTGTCTCGAGTGGAACTCCGTCCTCTTTTCCACCTTTACCACTTCTGCCCAGAGTTCTCAAGAAGATCAGGAATGACCGGGTCCAAGTCATGTTGGTGGCCCCGGAATAGGCACGGAAAGTATGGTATCCAGAGCTATTGAATATGGCCACCGATCCTCCACTCAGACTGCCTCTTTGGCGGATCTTCTGTCGCAGCAACAGGGGATGGTTCTCCACCCAAACCTGTCCAATCTCCGCCTTCATGCGTGGAGATTGAGCGGCAACAATTGACGACTTTTGATCTTCCACCCAAAGTGTTGATGTTATCTTGGCAGCCAGGCGTCCCTCCACCAAAACGGTATATGCCTGTTGTTGGCATAAATTTGTGGCATGGTGCACCAACAAATCTGTTAATCCCCTCTCTGCTCCTCTATCTGAGGTTCTTTTGTTCATTCTTTCTTTGGCCCAGCAGGGCTCTGCTTTGGGCACCCTTAAAGGGTATTTATCTGCCATTTCGACCTTTCTTAGGCTACCTGATCAGCCCTCACTGAAAATCTCCTATTGTGAATAGATTCCTTAAAGCTCTCACCCTTTTATTTCCTCCCACTCCATTTATCAGGCCTCAGTGGTACCTCAATCTTGTCCTTACTTACTTAATGTGTACTCCCTTTGAGCCAATGCACAATTGCCCTTTACGGCTCCCCACTTTCAAGACTGTCTTTATTGTTGTCATCACTTCTGCTCGTAGAGTGAGTGAGCTTCAAGCCCTTTCTTCCAGCCTCCATTCTTGTCTGTGCACCCTGATAAAATGGTGTTTCGCACTAGCCTTCCTTCCTTCCCAAGGTTATTACGCCTTTTCATGTAGGCTAGTCCATCACCTTGCCTACTTTTTATGCACCCCCACATCCCTCCCATGAGGAGGAGAGACTCCACCGTCTGGACCCAAAAAGAGCGTTGGCATTCTATCTTAAGTGTACCAAAGATTTCCGGGTGGACGATCAACTCTGTCGGGTATGTGGGTGCGAAGAAAGGGAAGGCAGTGCAAAAACGTACCATCTCTCGATGAGTGCTTCTTTGCATCAAGATGTGCTACGCTTTGACAAAGAAGCAACCCCCTGAGGGCTTGCCCGCTCATTCCACCAGAACAACTGCTGCTTCCACTGCGTTAGCGCGTGGAGTTCCTGTCCTGGATATCTGCCAGGCTGCTACGTGGGCATCCCTGCACACATTTGCAAAACACTACTGCCTGGACAGTCAGGTCTGTTGGGACAGCTACTTTGGTTGTTCGGTCCTGCAGGACGTCCTAGTATGATCTTGGTTAGCAGCCCACCTCCGAGTATGGCATTGCTTGGGTATCTATTCAAAGGTAAGGAATCTGCAACTAGAAGTCTCTATCAGATGTACAAGTTACTTACCTTCGGTAACGAAATATCTGGTAGAGACATATTCTAGTTGCAGATTCCTTACCAACCCACCCATCCTTCCCGCTTGCGGACTGATTTCTAGGGACAGGGATTCCCCATTGAGGTCCTTAGCTCTGGTGCACCAATCTCAGTGTTCTTAGTGGCTCTGCGCTTTGGCGTGGAAAATCGTTAAAAGAAGCTGACATCACTGTGCTGAGGCGGCGTCTCTGTACTACTCCCGACATCATCACGGCGACTACGACGCCCGCGGAGTCGACCGACGCCACCTATTGACATGCAAGGTTAGTGCTCGAAGAAAAATCTCTGCATCCAGTCTGACGCCTGGGGGAAATTCTAAGGTGAGGCATCTGCAACTAGAATATGTCTCTACCAGATATTTCGTTACCGAAGGTAAGTAACTTGTACATTATCTCGATTCATCTTGAGGAAAGTACCCGTCTCTTTGCAGGCCTTATACCTTAAAACCAAAGATGCACCTTAGTTACATAAACGAATTCACATCAGAGTTAAACAGAATCCATCTTACCATAAGCCTTTAGGGAACTCCACCTGCAGCAGGTATTATTGAAGTGTGGGAGACATAACTGTACTTGATTAACAATGAGGGGGGTTTTTGTAAGCATTTTGTAATGGTTTTCCCCCTGTATTCAATTGGTCCTGCTCTGTCAAATTTGGTCCAAAAAAAGAGTAGAAATAATTTAAAGAGGCAAAAATGTTGCAAAACCATGAAATGTATGTTTTCCTTGAATAAAAAGCATGCTTTGTTTTATTACTTATTTACAAATAATAACCTTTTCCCGATCCTCTAGAAAACAAAAGTACTTTCACAAAGGGAAACTTATCTGGGACGAGACCACATCTGATGGGAAATATGTGACTGAGAATTGCCATCCTCTTGAGGTATGTTCATCTCATAAAAGAAGAATTTTCTTGAGCAGATAACCTCTCAGATTGCTATGAATACTCACTAGTATTCTTGTCGTAATTCACAAACATTCTATCTTGGTTATGCCGCTCTATATATAGTCTGTACATACAAGACCGCTTTCCTCATGGAGTCACACTAACTTGTAGGTAAGGGTGCTTACACGTGCCCTAATAAACTCCATATTGCAGGCTCGTCAGGAAATGCCTTTAAGTGTAGATATGAGTAGTTCAGTGCTTTTATCAAGCGTTAATACACTGATAAGTGTTGGCAAAATTTCTAAGTCCAAATACTGGAGTTGTTGTTGTTAGGCTGCACAGTGTGTTTTGTGCTATTATGTGGTGTCCTTTATAAAGTGCAGTACCTCTGACTTTCTTTCCTAATGTCTGACTCTCAGTTTCAGTACTTTGTCTTTTCCTGTCTTAGTGCCTCTCTTTTGCTGTCCTAGTAAGGTATTGGGCAAGCCCCAGCAGCATCTTTTTATCCTAAAGGGAATTTCTTTCCTTAAATGTCGAAGTGTGTGTGCCTCCGTAAGATGTAAAAAGGGAGTATGTTTTGAAACCATTTCAAATGTTTGCGCAACCTGGCCGGGGAGATTGGGAATGTGTTCTTTGGGTGCTCCCATCTGACCGGGATTTTAGTGATCTTTAACCCCCTGCCGATTCTGTAAACTGTAGAGCATCTTAACAAATCTCTCTTCTATAGGAGGAATGTCCCTGCAAACAATATGCTAGGAGCTGAACAACTGAATTCCATTCTCACTATGAAAAGCCACATGGTGGCAAAGCAGTAAGACAACACTGAGTGGTGTAGTCAGTGGGACAGGGGCTGCATGTAGATGCGACTGCAGGAGAAATCCAGTCTGGATAGTGGAGTCCTGTTTTAGCAGGTCTGTCAGCACTGCTTGTAGGAAGTTGGCTCTGTATGCACTATTTCAAAGTAAGGAATAGTATGCACAGAGTCCAATGGTTCCCCTTAGAGGTAAGATAGTGGCAAAAAGAAATAATACTAATGCTCTATTGTGTGGTCGAGTAGTAGGCTTATCAAAGGAGTAGTGTTAAGCATTTGTTGTACATACACACAGGCAATAAATGAGGAACACACACTCAGACAATTCCAGGCCAATAGGTTTTTGTATAGAAAAATATATTTTCTTAGTTTATTTTAAGAACCACAGGTTCAAATTCTACATGTAATACTTTGCATGAAAGGTATTGCAGGTCAGTACTTTAGGAACTTTGAATAATCACAATAGCATATATACTTTTCAAATAAAATACATATAGCTATTTTAAAACTAGACACTAGTGCAATTTTCACTGTTCCTAGGGGAGGTAAGTAATTGTTAGTTCTTGCAGGTAAGTAAACCACCTACGGGGTTCAAGTTTGGGTCCAAGGTAGCCCACCGTTGGGGGTTCAGAGCAACCCCAAAGTTACCACACCAGCTGCTCAGGGCCGGTCAGGTGCAGAGTTCAAAGTGGTGCCCAAAACACATAGGCTTCAATGGAGAAGGGGGTGCCCCGGTTCCAGTCTGCCAGCAGGTAAGTACCCGCGTCTTTGGAGGGCAGACCAGAAGGGTTTTGTAGGGCACCGGGGGGGACACAAGTTAGCACAGAAAGTACACCCTCAGCAGCACGGGGGCGGCCGGGTGCAGTGTGCAAACACACGTCGGGTTTGTAATTGAAATCAATGGGAGACCAAGGGGTCTCTTCAGCGATGCAGGCAAGGGGGGGGGCTCCTCGGGGTAGCCACCACCTGGGCAAGGGAGAGGGCCTCCTGGGGGTCACTCCTGCACTGGAGTTCCGATCCTTAAGATCCTGGGGGCTGCGGGTGCAGGGTCTTTTCCAGGCGTCGGGATCTGAGAGTCAGGCAGTCGCGGTCAGGGGGAGCCTCGGGATTCCCTCTGCAGGCGTCTCTGTGGGGGCTCAGGGGGGACAACTTTGGTTACTCACAGTCTTGGAGTCACCGGAGGGTCCTCCCTGAAGTGTTGTTTCTCCACCCGACGAGTCGGGGTCGCCGGGTGCAGGGTTGCAAGTCTCACGCTTCTGGCGGGAAACGCTGTTGCCTATAAGTTGCTCCTTTGGAAACAAAGTTGCAGTCTTGGGTGAACAGGGCCGCTGTTCTCGGGAGTTTCTTGATCCTTTTAGAGCAGGGCAGTCCTCTGAGGATTCAGAGGTCGCTGGTCCTGGGGAAAGCGTCGCTGGAGCAGTTTTCTTCCGAAGGGGGGAGACAGGCCGGTAGAGCTGGGGCCAAAGCAGTTGGTGTCTCAGTCTTCTCTGCAGGGTTTTTCAGCTCAGCAGTCCTCTTCTTCTTAGGTTGCAGGAATCTGAGTTCCTAGGTTCAGGGGAGCCCTTAAATACTAAATTTAAGGGCGTGCTTAGGTCTTGGGGGTTAGTAGCCAATGGCTACTAGCCCTGAGGGTGGGTACACCCTCTTTGTGCCTCCTCCCAAGGGGAGTGGGTCACATTCCTATCCCTATTGGGGGAATCCTCCATCTGCAAGATGGAGGATTTCTAAAAGTCAGAGTCACCTCAGCTCAGGTTGCCTTAGGGGCTGTCCTGACTGGCCAGTGACTCCTCCTTGTTTTTCTCATTATCTCCTCCGGCCTTGCCGCCAAAAGTGGGGCCGTGGCCGGAGGGGGCGGGCAACTCCACTAGCTGGAATGCCCTGGGGTGCTGTAACAAAGGGGGTGAGCCTTTGAGGCTCACCGCCAGGTGTTACAGTTCCTGCAAGGGGGAGGTGATAAGCATCTCCACCAAGTACAGGCTTTGTTACTAGCCACAGAGTGACAAAGGGACTCTCCCCATGTGGCCAGCAACATGTCTCGAGTGTGGCAGGCTGCTAAAACCAGTCAGCCTACACGGGTAGTTGGTTAAGGTTTCAGGGGGCACCTCTAAGGTGCCCTCTGGGGTGTATTTTACAATAAAATGTACACGGGCATCAGTGTGCATTTATTGTGCTGAGAAGTTTGATACCAAACTTCCCAGTTTTCAGTGTAGCCATTATGGTGCTGTGGAGTTCGTGTTTGACAGACTCCCAGACCATATACTCTTATGGTTACCCTGCACTTACAATGTCTAAGGTTTTGCTTAGACACTGTAGGGGCACAGTGCTCATGCACTGGTGCCCTCACCAATGGTATAGTGCACCCTGCCTTAGGGCTGTAAGGCCTGCTAGAGGGGTGACTTATCTATACTGCATAGGCAGTGTGAGGTTGGCATGGCACCCTGAGGGGAGTGCCATGTCGACCTACTCGTTTTGTCCTCACCAGCACACACAAGCTGGCAAGCAGTGTGTCTGTGCTGAGTGAGGGGTCCCCAGGGTGGCATAAGATATGCTGCAGCCCTTTGAGACCTTCCCTGGCATCAGGGCCCTTGGTACCAGGGGTACCAGTTACAGGGGACTTACCTGGATGCCAGGGTGTGCCAATTGTGAAAACAAAAGTACAGGTTAGGGAAAGAACACTGGTGCTGGGGCCTGGTTAGCAGGCCTCAGCACACTTTCAATTCAAAACATAGCATCAGCAAAGGCAAAAAGTCAGGGGGTAACCATGCCAAGGAGGCATTTCCTTACACTGCTCGTTTAATTCCGTGGAAGTTTTCAGGAAAGTGTGGAGAGGAGTGCTGGCTCAGGCTTTGACTGTGTAGGACAGTGCCCATTTTGACATGGTCACCCACACGTTTTGCCTGCTACCTGATGCAATTCTGACTGAAAGTGCACTTGGGTTCCTTCTAACCAGGTGCCCAGTGCCAGATCTCTTTCTCTAAAATTTAGCAATTGTTCCTCAATTAGCCATACCTTTGGCACCCCCATACGTCCCTAGTAAATGGTACCACTTAGGCCTAGGGCATGGGTACCCAAGAGGGCCCCCAAGGGCTGCAGTATGTATTTTGCTACCTCCAGGGACCCCTCACCAAGCACATAGAGACTGCCATCACAGGCTGCATGTCTTGGTGCAGCTAAAAGTGAAAACACAACATGGCACAGAGCCTGTGTGACAGGCCCCTAATTCACCCCTACATCAGGCCTTGCAGCCATAAGTCAGGGTGCATTATATTGCATGTGAGGACATAGCTGCTGCAGGAGTAGATATACCTTGCTATTTCTTTGTTGATTCTTAGACACAGTGAGCGAACAGAAAAGACATGTTCGATGGAATCTGTCGCTGTAGATACGCATGTTTTGCAATAGCTCGCCATCTGGTGTTGGGCCGGAGTGCTACAAGTTGTTTTTCTTCGAAGAAGTCTTTCGAGTCACGGGACCGAGTGACTCCTCCTTTTGTCTCCATTGCGCATGGGCGTCGACTCCATCTTCGATTGTTTTTTTTCCGCCATCGGGTTCGGACGTGTTCCTGTCGCTCCGAGTTTCGGAACGGAAATATAGCTAATTTCGGAAGATTTTCGTCGGTATTGTTGCGTTCGGGGTCGGCGTAGTTAGATTCAACACCGCGTCTAAGATCGAAGAGCTCCGGTGCCCTTCGGGGTAATTTTTTCGATTCCCCCGTCGGGGCCTGGTCGGCCCGACCGCGTGCAGAAGAACGCCGATGGAACGGACCCCGTTCCGTTTCTGTCCCAAATGCCACAATAAATACCCCTATACAGACCAACACTTGGTCTGCAACCTGTGCCTGTCACCTGAGCACAGCGAAGACACCTGCGAGGCCTGTCGTGCGTTCCGGTCCCGAAAAACTCTCCGAGACCGTCGAGCCAGAAGACTTCAGATGGCGTCCGCGCCGACAGCCCACCGGGAGTTCGAGGAACAAGAAGAGGAGGGATCCTTTTCGATCCAAGAATCGGACTCCGAAGGATTCGACGATACACAAACCGTGAGTAGGACGTCGAAAACCACTCAAAAGAAGATTTACAAGGCCCAGGGGACGCCACTGCCATCAGGCCATGGCTCGACCCATAAATTCGGTGACCGACCGTCGGCACCGAAAACGGCCCAAACAGTGCCGAGATCGTCCGACTCCGGTCGAGACACCGGCACGCAGCCTTCTCGGGACCGAGAAAGTGCTGGAGACAAGCATCGACACCGAGATACCGGTGTAGACACGGCTCGACGCCGAGACAGCAGCACCGAAGAAGATCGACGCCGAGAGGTTTCGGCCCCGAAAAAGAAAAAAGTCACCTCGGAGCCGAAAAAAGATGCAGACAGGGTTTCGGTGCCAAAACAAACTGCAACCGACCCAGTTTCAGGCTCTTATACAGAAGAGCACTCGCTAACCTCCCAAATGCAAAAGCATAGGTTTGAGGAAGAACTACACTCAACGGATGTAGACCATACGCAAAAGCGTATTTTCATACAGCAGGGGACAGGAAAAATAAGCACCCTTCCCCCTATTAGAAGAAAGAGAAGATTGGAGTTCCAAACTGAACAAACACCACAAACAAAAGTGGTGAAAAAAGTTACCCCACCACCCGCTCCTCCACCTGTGATTAACGTCTCACCAGCACAAACTCCATCACATTCCCCAGCTCACACCACCATGAGCCAGGGTGACCAAGATCAAGACGCATGGGACTTATACGACGCCCCAGTGTCAGATAACAGTCCGGAGGCATACCCTACATCTCCACCAGAGGACAGCACTGCGTATTCTCAAGTGGTGGCTAGAGCAGCACAATTTCACAATGTAAGCCTCCACTCAGAACAGGTCGAGGATGACTTTTTATTCAACACACTCTCCTCCACCCACAGCTCCTACCAAAGCCTGCCTATGCTCCCTGGTATGCTCCGGCACGCAAAAGAAATCTTTAAGGAGCCGGTCAAAAGTAGGGCAATCACACCAAGAGTGGAAAAGAAGTATAAGGCGCCTCCTACAGACCCGGCTTTCATCACTACACAGCTGCCACCAGACTGTCGTTGTAGGAGCAGCTAGGAAAAGGGCCAACTCCCACACATCTGGAGATGCACCACCCCCAGATAAAGAAAGCCGCAAGTTCGATGCAGCTGGTAAAAGAGTCGCAGCACAAGCTGCAAACCAGTGGCGCATCGCTAACTCCCAGGCACTACTTGCGCGCTATGACAGAGCCCATTGGGATGAGATGCAACATCTCATTGACCATCTGCCCAAGGACCTACAAAATAGGGCAAAACAAGTGGTTGAGGAGGGACAGACCATTTCCAACAACCAAATCCGCTCCTCCATGGACGCTGCAGATACAGCTGCACGGACAATTAATACATCTGTAACTATCAGAAGGCATGCATGGCTCCGAACGTCTGGATTTAAACCAGAGATTCAGCAAGCAGTTCTCAATATGCCTTTTAACGAAAAAGAACTGTTCGGTCCAGAAGTGGACACAGCGATTGAGAAACTCAAAAAAGACACGGACACTGCTAAAGCCATGGGCGCACTCTACTCCCCGCAGAGCAGAGGGAATTACAGCACATTCCGTAAAACACCCTTTAGAGGGGGGTTTCGGGGTCAGAGCACACAAGCCAGCACCTCACAGGCAACACCGTCCAGTTACCAGGGACAGTACAGAGGAGGTTTTCGGGGACAATATAGAGGAGGGCAATTCCCTAGGAATAGAGGAAAATTTCAAAGCCCCAAAACCCCTACTACTAAGCAGTGACTCACATGTCACTCACCCCCTCCACACAACACCAGTGGGGGGAAGAATAAGTCATTATTACAAAGCATGGGAGGAAATCACTACAGACACTTGGGTTCTAGCAATTATCCAACATGGTTATTGCATAGAATTTCTACAATTCCCTCCAAACATACCACCAAAAGCACAAAATTTGACAAAACATCATTCCAATCTCCTGGAGATAGAAGTGCAGGCACTATTGCAAAAGAATGCAATCGAATTAGTGCCAAACCCACAAATAAACACAGGAGTTTACTCACTGTACTTTCTGATACCAAAGAAGGACAAAACGCTGAGACCAATCCTAGACCTCAGAATAGTGAACACATTCATCAAATCAGACCACTTTCACATGGTCACACTACAAGAAGTATTACCATTGCTAAAACTACACGACTACATGTCAACTTTAGACCTCAAGGACGCGTATTTCCATATACCAATACACCCATCGCACAGGAAATACCTAAGGTTTGTATTCAAAGGAATACATTACCAATTCAAGGTACTGCCTTTCGGATTAACAACCGCACCAAGAGTCTTTACCAAATGTCTAGCGGTAGTCGCTGCACACATCAGAAGGCAGCAAATACATGTGTTCCCATATCTAGACGACTGGCTAATCAAGGCCCATTCGTTAATAGAGTGCTCAAATCACACAAATCAGATCATACAAACCCTCTTCAAACTAGGGTTCACCGTCAACTTCACGAAATCCAACATTCTGCCGTGCAAGGTACAACAATACCTAGGAGCCATAATAGACACAACAAAAGGAGTAGCCACTCCAAGTCCACAAAGAATTCAAAATTTCAACACCATCATACAACGCATGTATCCAACACAAAAGATACAAGCAAAGATGATATTACAACTCCTAGGCATGATGTCTTCATGCATAGCCATTGTCCCAAACGCAAGACTGCACATGAGGCCCTTACAACAGTGCCTAGCATCACAGTGGTCTCAAGCACAGGGTCATCTTCTAGATCTGGTGTTAATAGACCGCCAAACTTACCTCTCGCTTCTGTGGTGGAACAACATAAATTTAAACAAGGGGCGGCCTTTCCAAGACCCAGTGCCACAATACGTAATAACAACAGATGCTTCCATGACAGGGTGGGGAGCACACCTCGATCAACACAGCATACAAGGACAATGGAACGTACATCAAACAAAACTGCATATAAATCACCTAGAACTACTAGCAGTTTTTCAAGCACTAAAAGCTTTCCAACCAATAATAGTTCACAAATACATTCTCGTCAAGACAGACAACATGACAACAATGTATTATCTAAACAAGCAAGGGGGGACACACTCCACGCAGTTAAGCCTGCTAGCACAAAAAATTTGGCGTTGGGCAATTCACAACCAAATTCGCCTAATAGCACAATTTATACCAGGGATCCAAAATCAACTCGCAGACAACCTCTCTCGAGATCACCAACAGGTCCACGAATGGGAAATTCACCCCCAAATTCTGAACACCTATTTCAAACTCTGGGGAACTCCTCAAATAGACTTGTTTGCGACGAAGGAGAACGCAAAATGCCAAAACTTCGCATCCAGATACCCACACAAACAGTCCCAAGGCAATGCCCTATGGATGAACTGGTCAGGGATATTTGCTTACGCTTTTCCTCCTCTCCCTCTCCTTCCTTACCTGGTTAACAAACTCAGTCAAAACAAACTCAAACTCATATTAATAGCACCAACTTGGGCAAGGCAACCCTGGTACACAACGCTGCTAGACCGATCAGTAGTACCCTACATCAAATTGCCCAACAGGCCAGATCTGTTGACACAACACAACCAAAAGATCAGACACCCAGATCCAGCATCGCTGAATCTAGCAATCTGGCTCCTGAGATCCTAGAGTTCGGGCACTTACAACTTACCCAAGAATGTATGGAAGTCATAAAGCAAGCCAGAAGGCCATCCACCAGGCACTGCTATGCAAGTAAATGGAAGAGGTTTGTTTGCTACTGCCATATTAATCAAATACAACCTTTACACACAACTCCAGAACATGTAGTGGGCTACTTGCTTCACTTACAAAAATCTAACCTGGCTTTCTCTTCCATTAAAATACACCTTGCAGCAATATCTGCATACCTGCAGACTACCTATTCAACTTCCCTATATAAGATACCCAGTCATTAAAGCATTCATGGAGGGCCTTAGGAGAATTATACCACCAAGAACACCACCTGTTCCTTCATGGAACCTAAATGTTGTCCTAACTAGACTTATGGGTCCACCTTTTGAACCCATGCACTCCTGCGAAATACAGTTCCTAACCTGGAAGGTTGCATTTCTCATCGCCATTACTTCCCAAAGAAGAGTAAGCGAGATTCAGGCGTTTACAATACAAGAACCTTTTATACAACTACACAAGAATAAGGTCGTCCTAAGGACTAATCCTAAATTTTTGCCAAAGGTTCTTTCACCGTTCCATCTAAATCAAACAGTGGAACTTCCAGTGTTCTTTCCACAGCCAGATACCGTAGCTGAAAGGGCACTGTAGGAAGTTGGCTCTGTATGTGCTATTTCAAAGTAAGGAATAGCATGCACAGAGTCCAAGGGTTCCCCTTAGAGGTAAAATAGTGGTAAAAATAGATAATACTAATGCTCTATTTTGTGGTAGTGTGGTCGAGCAGTAGGCTTATCCAAGGAGTAGTGTTAAGCATTTGTTGTACATACACATAGACAATAAATGAGGTACACACACTCAGAGACAAATCCAGCCAATAGGTTTTGTTATAGAAAAATATCTTTTCTTAGTTTATTTTAAGAACCACAGGTTCAAATTTAACATGTAATATCTTGTTTGAAAGGTATTGCAGGTAAGTACATTAGGAACTTTGAATCATTTCAATTGCATGTATACTTTTCAAGTTATTCACAAATAGCTATTTCAAAAGTGGACACTTAGTGCAATTTTCACAGTTCCTGGGGGAGGTAAGTTTTTGTTAGTTTTACCAGGTAAGTACGACACTTACAGGGTTCAGTTCTTGGTCCAAGGTAGCCCACCGTTGGGGGTTCAGAGCAACCCCAAAGTTACCACACCAGCAGCTCAGGGCCGGTCAGGTGCAGAGTTCAAAGTGGTGCCCAAAACGCATAGGCTTCAATGGAGAGAAGGGGGTGCCCCGGTTCCAGTCTGCCAGCAGGTAAGTACCCGCGTCTTCGGAGGGCAGACCAGGGGGGTTTTGTAGGGCACCGGGGGGGACACAAGCCCACACAGAAATTTCACCCTCAGCGGCGCGGGGGCGGCCGGGTGCAGTGTTAGAACAAGCGTCGGGTTCGCAATGGAAGTCAATGAGAGATCAAGGGATCTCTTCAGCGCTGCAGGCAGGCAAGGGGGGGCTTCCTCGGGGAAACCTCCACTTGGGCAAGGGAGAGGGACTCCTGGGGGTCACTTCTGCAGTGAAAGTCCGGTCCTTCAGGTCCTGGGGGCTGCGGGTGCAGGGTCTTTTCCAGGCGTCGGGACTTAGGTTTCAGAGAGTCGCGGTCAGGGGAAGCCTCGGGATTCCCTCTGCAGGCGGCGCTGTGGGGGCTCAGGGGGGACAGGTTTTGGTACTCACAGTCGTAGAGTAGTCCGGGGGTCCTCCCTGAGGTGTTGGTTCTCCACCAGCCGAGTCGGGGTCGCCGGGTGCAGTGTTGCAAGTCTCACGCTTCTTGCGGGGAGATTGCAGAGTTCTTTAAAGCTGCTCCTTTGGATAAAGTTGCAGTCTTTTTGGAGCAGGTCCGCTGTCCTCGGGAGTTTCTTGTCGTCGTCGAAGCAGGGCAGTCCTCAGAGGATTCAGAGGTCGCTGGTCCCTTTGGAAGGCGTCGCTGGAGCAGAGTTCTTTGGAAGGCAGGAGACAGGCCGGTGAGTTTCTGGAGCCAAGGCAGTTGTTGTCTTCTGGTCTTCCTCTGCAGGGGTTTTCAGCTAGGCAGTCCTTCTTCTTGTTGTTGCAGGAATCTAAATTCTTAGGTTCAGCGGAGCCCTTAAATACTAAATTTAAGGGCGTGTTTAGGTCTGGGGGGTTAGTAGCCAATGGCTACTAGCCCTGAGGGTGGGTACACCCTCTTTGTGCCTCCTCCCAAGGGGAGGGGGTCACATTCCTATCCCTATTGGGGGAATCCTCCTTCTACAAGATGGAGGATTTCTAAAAGTCAGAGTCATCTCAGCTCAGGACACCTTAGGGGCTGTCCTGACTGGCCAGTGACGACTCCTTGTTTTTCTCATTATCTCTCCTGGACTTGCCGCCAAAAGTGGGGGCTGGGTCCAGGAGGCGGGCATCTCCACTAGCTGGAGTGCCCTGGGGCATTGTAACACGAAGCTTGAGCCTTTGAAGCTCACTGCTAGGTGTTACAGTTCCTGCAGGGGGGAGGTGTGAAGCACCTCCACCCAGAGCAGGCTTTGTTTCTGTCCTCGGAGAGCACAAAGGCTCTCACCGCATGAGGTCAGACACTCGTCTCTCAGCAGCAGGCTGGCACAGACCAGTCAGTCCTGCACTGAACAATTGGGTAAAATACAGGGGGTATCTCTAAGATGCCCTCTGTGTGCATTTTTTAATAAATCCAACACTGGCATCAGTGTGGGTTTATTATTCTGAGAAGTTTGATACTAAACTTCCCAGTATTCAGTGTAGCCATTATGGAGCTGTGGAGTTCGTTTTTGACAGACTCCCAGCCCATATACTCTTATGGCTACCCTGTACTTACAATGTCTAAGGTTTTGCTTAGACACTGTAGGGGCATAGTGCTCATGCACATATGCCCTCACCTGTGGTATAGTGCACCCTGCCTTAGGGCTGTAAGGCCTACTAGAGGGGTGACTTACCTATGCCACAGGCAGTGGGAGGTTGGCATGGCACCCTGAGGGGAGTGCCATGTCGACTTAGTCATTTTCTCCCATCAGCACACACAAGCTGACAAGCAGTGTGTCTGTGCTGAGTGAGGGGTCCCTAGGGTGGCATAAGACATGCTGCAGCCCTTAGAGACCTTCCCTGGCATCAGGGCCCTTGGTACCAGAGGTACCAGTTACAAGGGACTTACCTAGGTGCCAGGGTTGTGCCAATTGTGGAAACAATGGTACATTTTAGGTGAAAGAACACTGGTGCTGCGGCCTGGTTAGCAGGGTCCCAGCACACTTCTCAGTCAAGTCATGTAAGGAAATGCCTCCTTGGCATGGTTGCCCCCTGACTTTTTGCCTTTGCTGATGCTATGTTTACAATTGAAAGTGTGCTGAGGCCTGCTAACCAGGCCCCAGCACCAGTGTTCTTTCCCTAACCTGTACTTTTGTATCCACAATTGGCAGACCCTGGCATCCAGATAAGTCCCTTGTAACTGGTACTTCTAGTACCAAGGGCCCTGATGCCCAGGAAGGTCTCTAAGGGCTGCAGCATGTCTTATGCCACCCTGGAGACCTCTCACTCAGAACAGACACACTGCTTGCCAGCTTGTGTGTGCTAGTGAGGACAAAACGAGTAAGTCGACATGGCACTCCCCTCAGGGTGCCATGCCAGCCTCTCACTGCCTATGCAGTATAGGTAAGACACCCCTCTAGCAGGCCTTACAGCCCTAAGGCAGGGTGCACTATACCATAGGTGAGGGTACCAGTGCATGAGCATGGTACCCCTACAGTGTCTAAACAAAACCTTAGACATTGTAAGTGCAGGGTAGCCATAAGAGTATATGGTCTGGGAGTTTGTCAAACACGAACTCCACAGCACCATAATGGCTACACTGAAAACTGGGAAGTTTGGTATCAAACTTCTCAGCACAATAAATGCACACTGATGCCAGTGTGCATTTTATTGTAAAATACACCACAGAGGGCACCTTAGAGGTGCCCCCTGAAACTTAACCGACTATCTGTGTAGGCTGACTAGTTCTAGCAGCCTGCCACAAACCGAGACATGTTGCTGGCCCCATGGGGAGAGTGCCTTTGTCACTCTGAGGCCAGTAACAAAGCCTGCACTGGGTGGAGATGCTAACACCTCTCCCAGGCAGGAATTGTCACACCTGGCGGTGAGCCTCAAAGGCTCACCTCCTTTGTGCCAACCCAGCAGGACACTCCAGCTAGTGGAGTTGCCCGCCCCCTCCGACCAGGCCCCACTTTTGGCGGCAAGGCCGGAGAAAATAATGAGAAAAACAAGGAGGAGTCACTGGCCAGTCAGGACAGCCCCTAAGGTGTCCTGAGCTGAGGTGACTCTGACTTTTAGAAATCCTCCATCTTGCAGATGGAGGATTCCCCCAATAGGGTTAGGATTGTGACCCCCTCCCCTTGGGAGGAGGCACAAAGAGGGTGTACCCACCCTCAGGGCTAGTAGCCATTGGCTACTAACCCCCCAGACCTAAACACGCCCTTAAATTTAGTATTTAAGGGCTCCCCTGAACCCTAGAAAATTAGATTCCTGCAACTACAAGAAGAAGGACTGCCTAGCTGAAAACCCCTGCAGCGGAAGACCAGAAGACGACAACTGCCTTGGCTCCAGAAACTCACCGGCCTGTCTCCTGCCTTCCAAAGATCCTGCTCCAGCGACGCCTTCCAAAGGGACCAGCGACCTCGACATCCTCTGAGGACTGCCCCTGCTTCGAAAAGACAAGAAACTCCCGAGGACAGCGGACCTGCTCCAAGAAAAGCTGCAACTTTGTTTCCAGCAGCTCCAAAGAACCCTGCAAGCTCCCCGCAAGAAGCGTGAGACTTGCAACACTGCACCCGGCGACCCCGACTCTGCTGGTGGCGATCCAACACCTCAGGAGGGACCCCAGGACTACTCTGATACTGTGAGTACCAAAACCTGTCCCCCCTGAGCCCCCACAGCGCCGCCTGCAGAGGGAATCCCGAGGCTTCCCCTGACCGCGACTCTTTGAACCTAAAGTCCCGACGCCTGGGAGAGACCCTGCACCCGCAGCCCCCAGGACCTGAAGGGCCGGACTTTCACTGGAGAAGTGACCCCCAGGAGTCCCTCTCCCTTGCCCAAGAGGAGGTTTCCCCGAGGAATCCCCCCCTTGCCTGCCTGCAGCGCTGAAGAGATCCCGAGATCTCTCATAGACTAACATTGCGAACCCGACGCTTGTTCCTACACTGCACCCGGCCGCCCCCGCGCTGCTGAGGGTGAAATTTCTGTGTGGACTTGTGTCCCCCCCGGTGCCCTACAAAACCCCCCCTGGTCTGCCCTCCGAAGACGCGGGTACTTACCTGCAAGCAGACCGGAACCGGGGCACCCCCTTCTCTCCATTCTAGCCTATGCGTTTTGGGCACCACTTTGAACTCTGCACCTGACCGGCCCTGAGCTGCTGGTGCGGTGACTTTGGGGTTGCTCTGAACCCCCAACGGTGGGCTACCTTGGACCAAGAACTGAACCCTGTAAGTGTCTTACTTACCTGGTAAAACTAACAAAAACTTACCTCCCCCAGGAACCGTGAAAATTGCACTAAGTGTCCACTTTTAAAACAGCTATTTGTCAATAACTTGTAAAGTATACATGCAATTTTTATGATTTGAAGTTCCTAAAGTACTTACCTGCAATACCTTTCGAATGAGATATTACATGTAGAATTTGAACCTGTGGTTCTTAAAATAAACTAAGAAAAGATATTTTTCTATATAAAAACCTATTGGCTGGATTTGTCTCTGAGTGTGTGTACCTCATTTATTGTCTTGTGTATGTACAACAAATGCTTAACACTACTCCTTGGATAAGCCTACTGCTCGACCACACTACCACAAAATAGAGCATTAGTATTATCTATTTTTACCACTATTTTACCTCTAAGGGGAACCCTTGGACTCTGTGCATGCTATTCCTTACTTTGAAATAGCACATACAGAGCCAACTTCCTACAAGTCAGCATCAGTATCAGGCAAAAAGTGGGGGGTAACTGCAACAGGGAGCCATTTCTTTACAGGCACTACATACATTAGATGTCAAAAGAGCATTAATGTATTACATTGACAGAACAAAGAACATCAGAAAGACTAAACAACTATTTATTGCATTTCAAAAACCTCATGCAGGAAACCCAATATCAAAACAAGGTATAGCCAGATGGATAGTTAAATGCATCCAAATCTGCTACCTTAAAGCTAAACGACAGCTGCCCATTACACCAAGGGCACACTCAACCAGAAGGAAGGGTGCTACCATGGCCTTTCTAGGAAACATCCCAATGCAAGAAATATGTAAGGCAGCCACATGGTCTACGCCTCACACATTCACCAAGCACTACTGTGTAGATGTGTTATCCGCACAACAAGCCACAGTAGGTCAAGCCGTATTAAGAACATTATTTCAAACTACTTCCACTCCTACAGGCTGAGCCACCGCTTTTGGGGAGATAACTGCTTACTAGTCTATGCAAAACATGCGTATCTACAGCGACAGATGCCATCTAACTGAAAATGTCACTTACCCAGTGTACATCTGTTCGTGGCATCAGTCGCTGTAGATTCGCATGTGCCCACCCGCCTCCCCGGGAGCCTGTAGCAGTTTGGAAGTTACCTTCAACTATTTGTATATGTATCATCTCAACCTTAAATAGGTACATACTTAGTCTCTCCATTACATGGGCACTATTACTACAATTCAACTCCTACCTCACCCTCTGCGGGGAAAAACAATCGAAGATGGAGTCGACGCCCATGCGCAATGGAGACAAAAGGAGGAGTCACTCGGTCCCGTGACTCGAAAGACTTCTTCGAAGAAAAACAACTTGTAACACTCCGGCCCAACACCAGATGGCGAGCTATTGCAAAACATGCGAATCTACAGCGACTGATGCCACGAACAGATGTACACTGGGTAAGTGACATTTTCATTTAAGTGCATGTGCTGGAAACTGGTCACTACGAGTTCCCCAGCTACATGATCGCTTCACCGAGACTAGGAATGTTTGGTATCAAACATCTCATATTAACAAACCCTCACTAATGCCACTGATGGATTTATTAATACATGCACCCAGAGGGCACCTTACAGGTGCCCCCTGAAAACCAATCAACTACCAGTGTGATGACTGACTAGTTTTAGCCAGCCGGCCACCACTAGACCCAATTCTGACTTCCAAGGATGAGAGCCTTTGCTCTTGGGTGGTCAGAAACAAAGCCTACTCTGGGAGAGGTTTTTACACACCCCACCCAATAGGATGACCTGTGAATCTGCATTCCAAGGCAGGGGGCTGCAAAGACTCTCTTGACATGCAGTTCTGTCTTCACGCAAAGGAGAGGTGCTGACTCCAAAGCCCTGGGGTCAATTAGGCACCTGGACAGGTGGAAAATTTAATATTCAGGGAGGTGTGTCTACCCCTCAGGTCATTCCTACCCCTAAGGTGCGCTACCTGATGTGGACACAACATATAGAAATCTGCCTACCTGGTGTTGGCAGATTTGGGAACTCTAGGACAGGGTTGCGCCCACTTCCCACAGGAGGTGGCCATGTAGGGGGCATAGTGATATCAGGGGTTCGATGGCATCTGTTGCTGCAGATACACATGTTGTGCACAGTCCGCCATCTGGTGTTGGGTCGGAGTGTTACAAGTTGTTTTTCTTCAAAGAAGTCTTTCGAGTCACGAGACCGAGGGACTCCTCCTCTTTGCTTCCATTGCGCATGGGCGTCGGCTCCATCTTAGATTGTTTTTTTTCCGCCCTCTGGTTCGGACGTGTTCCTTTTCGCTCCGGGTATCGGGACGGAAAGATAGTCAAAACTTCGAAAAACTACGTCTGTATTGTTTCGCTCGGGATCGGGATAGTTAGAATCGACACCGAATCGTGAAGAGCTCCGGTAGCCCTTCGGGGTAATTTCGATCCCCCGTCGGGGCCTGGTCGGCCCGACCGCGTGTAACATCGACACCGATGGAACGGACCCCATTCCGATTCTGTCCTAAATGCCACAATAAATATCCATATACGGACCAACATTTGGTCTGTAACTTGTGCCTGTCACCCGAGCACAAAGAAGAAACTTGTGAGGCCTGTCGTGCGTTCCGGTCCCGAAAAATGCTCCGTGACAGTCGAGCCAGAAGATTACAGATGGCGTCCACGCCGACAGAACACCGAGAGTTCGAGGAACAAGGAGAAGAGGAAGAAGCCTTCTCCATCCATGAATCGGACTCGGATGAATTCGACGTCGAAAAGCACACAGCACAAGAAAACAGACATGGCCCAGGGGACGCCACTGCCAACTGGCCATGGCTCAACCCATAAAGGTGACCGTCCATCGGCACCGAAAAAGGCCGAACTGGTGCCCAGAACGTCCGACTCGGGTCGAGACACAGACACGCAACATTCTCGGGACCGAGAAAGTGTTGCCGAAAAAGATCGATGCCGAGAAAGCGGAGCCGACGCTGCTCGACGCAGAGACAGCGGCACCGAGGATGATCGACGCCGAGAAGGCTCGACTCCGAAAAAGAAGAGATTCGCCTCGGAGCCGAAAACAAAAAAAGACACAGTTTCGGTGCCAAAACAACCAGCAACCGAACCCACTACCGGCTCATATTCAGAGGAACAATCGTTGTCCTCTCAAATGCGTAAACACAGGTTTGAAGAGGAGTTACAGACTACTGATGTAGACCATACACAAAAGAGGATCTTCATCCAGAGTGGAACAGGGAAGATTAGCACTCTTCCACCAATCAGGAGAAAAAGGAGACTAGAGTTCCAAACTAAACAACTAACACCACAAGCAAAGGTGGCAAAGAAAGCAACTCCGCCACCCTCTCCTCCACCTGTAACTCAGATATCACCGGCACAAACTCCGTCACAGTCACCGGCTCACACCACCATGAGCCAAGATGACCAAGATGCTTGGGACCTATACGACGCCCCAGTGTCAGACAATAGTCCAGAGTCATATCCTACCAAGCCCTCACCACCTGAGGACAGCACAGCGTATGCGCAGGTGGTAGCTAGGGCAGCAGAATTCCACAACGTGTCGTTACACACATAACCTGTCGAGGATGACTTCCTTTTTAACACCCTCTCATCCACCCATAGCAACTACCGAAGCCTGCCTATGCTTCCAGGAATGCTAAGGCACGCGAAGCAAATCTTCAAAGACCCTGTCAAGAGTAGAGCGATCACTCCGAGGGTAGAGAAAAAATATAAAGCACCTCCCACAGACCCTGCTTTTATCACCTCTCAACTGCCACCAGACTCAGTCGTGGTAGGAGCAGCTCGCAAAAGGGCCAATTCACACACTTCGGGCGATGCACCACCCCCGGATAAGGAAAGCCGAAAATTCGACGCAGCTGGGAAAAGAGTCGCTGTACAAGCTGCAAGCCAGTGGCGCATCGCAAACTCTCAGGCGCTCCTAGCGCGTTATGACAGAGCCCATTGGGACGAGATGCAGCATCTCATCGAGCATCTACCCAAAGACTTTCAAAAGCGGGCAAAACAGATGGTTGAGGAGGGACAAAACATCTCCAATAACCAAATACGCTCCTCTATGGATGCAGCGGACACAGCTGCAAGGACAATAAACACTGCAGTAACCATCAGAAGGCACGCATGGTTACGCACGTCTGGCTTTAAACCAGAAATACAGCAAGCAGTACTCAATATGGCGTTCAACGAACAACAATTGTTCGGACCAGAGGTTGACACGGCGATTGAGAAGCTGAAAAAGGACACTGACACAGCCAAGGCCATGGGCGCGCTCTACTCCCCGCAAAGCAGAGGCACTTTCGGCACCTTCCGTAAAACAACCTTCAGAGGGGGGTTTTGGGGTCAGGCCACACAAGCCAGCACCTCACAATCAACACCGTCTACCTACCAGGGACAGTACCAAAGGGGAGGTTTTCGGGGCCAGTACAGAGGGGGATAATTCCCGAGAAACCGGGGAAAATTTCAAAACCCCAACACCCAAACAGTGACTTACAAGTCACTCAACCCCTCCACATAACACCAGTGGGGGGAAGACTAAGTCAGTTTTATCAGTCGTGGGTGGATATAACAACAGACACTTGGGTCTTAGCAATTATCCAACATGGTTATTGCATAGAATTTCTACCGATCCCTCCAAATATCCCACCAAAAACACAAAAAATGTCAAAACAGCATTTAGACCTCCTAGAAATAGAAGTTCAAGCACTACTGCAAAAAGAAGCAATAGAACTGGTACCATGTACAGAAATAAACACAGGAGTCTATTCACTGTACTTTCTAATACCCAAAAAGGACAAAACACTGAGGCCAATCTTAGATCTCAGAATACTAAACACCTACATCAAATCAGACCACTTTCACATGGTCACGCTACAGGAGGTGTTACCACTGCTAAAGCAACAAGATTACATGACAACCTTAGATCTCAAAGACGCGTATTTCCACATACCGATACACCCTTCGCACAGGAAATACCTAAGGTTTGTATTCAAGGGAATACACTATCAATTCAAAGTCTTACCGTTCGGTATAACGACCGCACCAAGAGTATTTACCAAATGCCTAGCAGTAGTAGCCGCACACATCAGAAGGCAGCAAATACACGTATTCCCGTATCTAGACGATTGGCTAATCAAGACCAACTCGCTAACAAAGTGTTCACAACACACAGAGTATGTCATACAAACCCTCTACAAACTCGGGTTCTCCCTCAACTACAAAAAATCACACATTGTGCCGTCCAAAATACAGCACTACTTAGGAGCGGTAATCAACACAACAAAAGGATTAGCCACTCCGAGTCCACAAAGGGTTCAAAATTTTCACAAGGTCATACAAGCCATGTATCCAACACTAAAAATACAGGCAAAAGTGGTTTTAAAACTCCTAGGCATGATGTCCTCATGCATAGCCATTGTCCCAAACGCAAGACTGCACATTAGGCCCTTACAACAGTGCCTAGCATCACAATGGTCACATGCACAGGGTCACCTTCTAGATCTGGTGTTGATAGACCGCCAAACATACATCTCGCTTCTATGGTGGAACAGTACAAATTTAAACAAAGGGCGGCCGTTCCAAGACCCAGTGCCACAATACGTAATAACAACAGATGCTTCCATGACAGGGTGGGGAGCACACCTCGATCACCACAGCATCCAAGGACAATGGGACGTACATCAAACAAAACTGCATATAAATCACCTCGAATTACTAGCAGTATTCCTGGCGCTAAAAGCATTTCAACCCATCATAACCCACAAATACGTTCTTGTCAAAACAGACAACATGACAACAATGTATTACCTAAACAAGCAAGGGGGAACACACTCGACACAGCTATGTCTCCTAGCACAAAAGATATGACAATGGGCAATTCACAACCACATTCGCCTAATAGCACAGTTTATTCCAGGGATCCAAAATCAACTAGCAGACAATCTCTCTCGAGATCACCAACAGGTCCACGAATGGGAGATTCACCCCCAAATCCTAAACACTTACTTCAAACTTTGGGGTACACCGCAAATAGACCTATTTGCAACAAAAGAGAACGCAAAATGCCAAAACTTCGCATCCAGGTACCCACACAGACAGTCTCAAGGCAATGCCCTATGGATGAACTGGTCAGGGAAATTTGCATACGCTTTTCCCCCTCCCCCTCTCCTTCCATATCTAGTAAACAAATTGAGTCAAAACAAACTCAAACTCATATTAATAGCACCAACATGGGCAAGACAACCTTGGTACACAACACTACTAGACCTGTCAGTAGTACCACA
The DNA here is from genome assembly GCF_031143425.1 of Pleurodeles waltl. Classification (NCBI taxonomy): domain Eukaryota; kingdom Metazoa; phylum Chordata; class Amphibia; order Caudata; family Salamandridae; genus Pleurodeles; species Pleurodeles waltl. The sequence continues at coordinate 182,324,112 of NC_090440.1, forward strand.
CGTCAAGTTACCCAACAGGCCAGATCTGTTAACACAACACAAACAGCAGATCAGGCATCCAAACCCAGCATCGCTCAATCTAGCAATCTGGCTCCTGAAATCCTAGAATTCGGACATTTAAACCTCACTCAAGAATGTATGGAAGTCATAAAACAAGCTAGAAGACCATCCACTAGACACTGCTATGCAAGCAAATGGAAAAGGTTTGTTTGCTACTGCCATAATAATCAAGTTCATCCATTACACGCATCCCCAAAAGATGTAGTGGGATACTTACTACACTTACAAAAGTCAAATCTAGCCTTCTCTTCCATTAAAATACACCTTGCAGCAATATCTGCATACCTGCAGATTACCCATTCAACTTCACTGTTTAGGATACCCGTCATTAAAGCATTTATGGAGGGCCTAAGAAGAATAATACCACCAAGAACACCACCTGTTCCTTCATGGAACCTTAACATCGTCCTGACAAGACTCATGGGACCACCTTTTGAACCCATGCATTCTTGCGAAATACAATTTTTAACCTGGAAAGTTGCATTTCTCGTTGCCATCACATCTCTAAGAAGAGTAAGTGAAATTCAGGCGTTTACAATACAAGAACCTTTTGTCCAAATACACAAAAATAAGGTTGTACTAAGAACCAATCCTAAATTCCTACCAAAGGTTATTTCACCGTTCCACTTAAATCAAACGGTAGAGTTACCAGTGTTCTTCCCACAGCCAGACTCAGTAGCTGAAAGGGCACTACATACATTAGATGTCAAAAGAGCACTAATGTACTACATCGACAGAACAAAGGAGGTTAGGAAAACAAAACAACTGTTTATTGCATTTCAAAAACCTCATACAGGAAACCCAATATCAAAACAAGGTATAGCCAGATGGATAGTTAAGTGCATCCAAACCTGATATCTTAAAGCAAAGAGACAACTGCCCATTACACCAAGGGCACACTCAACCAGAAAAAAAGGCGCTACCATGGCATTCCTAGGAAATATTCCAATGCACGAAATATGTAAGGCAGCCACATGGTCCACGCCTCACACATTTACTAAACACTACTGTGTAGACGTGCTATCCGCACAACAAGCCACAGTAGGTCAAGCCGTACTGAGAACTTTGTTTCAGACTACTTCCACTCCTACAGGCTGAGCCACCGCTTTTGGGGAGATAACTGCTTACTAGTCTATGCACAACATGTGTATCTGCAGCAACAGATGCCATCGAACTGCAAATGTCACTTACCCAGTTTACATCTGTTCGTGGCATTGGTCGCTGCAGATTCACATGTGCCCACCCGCCTCCCCGGGAGCCTGTAGCCGTTGGAAGTTATCTTCAACATTTGTACATTTGTATATATATATATTACTTAACCTTAATTTGTACATACTTATTCATTCCATTGCATGGGCACTATTACTAACACACAACTCCTACCTCACCCTCTGCGGGGAAAACAATCTAAGATGGAGCCGACGCCCATGCGCAATGGAAGCAAAGAGGAGGAGTCCCTCGGTCTCGTGACTCGAAAGACTTCTTCGAAGAAAAACAACTTGTAACACTCCGACCCAACACCAGATGGCGGACTGTGCACAACATGTGAATCTGCAGCGACCAATGCCACGAACAGATGTACACTGGGTAAGTGACATTTTCATTACATATCGCATTGGCTATTACACTACACTCCCCATATCACTCTCAATTCAGTATTTAGGGGAGCCTCTGGCACCAAGAAATCAGATTCCTGCTGACCAACGAAGAAGTACATAGAAGAGCCAAGAAAGCAAAGACTGAGGTAGAAGCACTTGACTTGGCCCCACCCTGCCAGCCTGTCTGCCTTGAGTCAACTTGTCCTGCAAATTGTAGATCATCATCTGTCCAAGTGTCTACTCTTCAGCTGAAGCTCCTTGGATGTTCACAATTATATTGGTAGCTCATCTTTATTTATGGGTCCAAACACATCCTAAGATGATTGGTTGATGAATGCCCTGTCTCTCACTGCATGTCTAAACAATCTTCTCATTGTTTGCAATACTCCAATCTAGAATTTTCAGCCAGACAAGGCTGTTTTTTTTGCTAATATGTTTTATAGTAGCTAGATTCAACATTGACAATTAACCCTATGGCAGACACTTAAGTTTATAGGTGTGGTGATGCGACTTCTTGATGGGTCAAGCATTTCCACATCCAGAGCATATTGTATCCTCGAAGCAGATAGGGTGATATTTTGTCCAACCAACATAGGCTTTCTTGTGATAGCTCGTGAGGTGTTTGGCCTAAAGGCTTCAAGTATTTATGTGGATCCTCTGGCTATCATTTGGATGAGTCTCTTCATGCTGTTTGACCCTCATTATACAAATGCAGGTTGTTTCCTGGACATGCAAAATGCTAGTACCCTTGATACTTTTCTAGAGGTGAATATCTTTTACCTCTCTCAGCCTTCTACAGTGGACATCTGCTTGTTCCTCTGTATGAAAAGCAGTAGAGGTCTTTAAGTTGTAATTTCCCTCCACTGACGCAAAGTCTGTCACCTTAACCGAGGTTTTGCAGTTATCCTCTGCATCGAGTGGCGTTTTCTCAGCCAAAGTTGTCGTCATAGCACGTCTGTGGAGAATTTGGTAGTTCATGCTTCTTCCACTAAACAGAACTCTAACCCATTTGCTGTAGCACCTACAGATTGAGAGTCTTAAGGTTTCATTATTGGCTGAAAAGTTTTCTCTTCTGGTAGCTTAGCACTTGGTACTGCTAATATCACGTGCCTTCTTGACCACTACATCCACACTCTGGGAGCTGGCAAAAATGACTGTCATCCACCTTCTCAATATGCATCTATTCAGTGATTGACTAGACACCTCTAAACAAATATTGGTTTGATTAGGATCCCTCTGACACAGTGGCTCGAAAACCATTACCATGTGCTGCCATGCTTGAATGCATTCCACTGGCTTCTCAGGAGATATCCAAACGATCCTAATGGACATGCCCTTTGATGGTGAACAGCTCTTCAGAGACCAAGCCAACTCCTTGCATGGATACAAAAACAGTTATGCAGCAGACCACTTGCTAGGCCTGGATTCTTCATCAAAGCTGTTCTGCGAAAGTACTGAGTGTTGAGGACTTCTCCAGGGCACAGCACCCTCGTAGTCATCAACCTTGCATCTACTCCAAACAGTTCAAACATTTCTCAGCTTATTTGAGACAGTCACAACTGTTTGCTTGGTGGTCTGGCTTATCAGCAAGGGCTATGCCCTGCCCTTCCTATTTTCCCTTCTGAACTGCCATTCTTCTTGGGCATGCTCTCTGACACATGTCTTGAGCTTGAAGGTGGAAGCTTTTTGCCCTCCTGAATAATCGGTTAGGTGCTTAAGTGCTCTTAGAGAAAAGGTGCACATGATTTTACACCCTTTATTTGTTGGTCCAAAAGAAGGATGGAGGTCTGGGGCCCAACCTGGATTTTTACATCTCGAATGTATTTATTCTGCCAATAAGTTCAAAATGCTGTGATCAAGCCAGGTTCTTTGGCCTTCAACAGAGGGGACTAGCTGTTGTTCCTGGCCCACTTGGTAGCATGCATGTGGCAATTCTCCTGGCTCATAGGCTGTTACATCTAGGTCATGGTGGAGTCTCAACACTGAGTTAGCAGTTCTATAATTTGGTTTGACAACAGCACCACAAGCGCTCATCCAGGTGCTGGCAGTGGTGACTGCTTCACTAACGATGTCTGGAGTCTACTATTCTGAGCCTTAAGAGGTGCGGTCTCTACTCTGATGTTGGGACATTTTCATCACTCCATGGCCCTTCTGCACATCTTGGGTTTTACTGTCTATGCTTAGAAGCCTCACCATGTCCCTGCGCAAATTTAATTGCATAGATGAATTTGTTGACACTACATGTATGAAGGCTTTTCTGCATGAAAGGATTTGCAGGTTTTGAGGCTATGATTCCAATGTCTTCAAGTCCTACACATGTTAGGCCTGATGGCCTTCTGCATTTTGCTGGGGAGGCAGAAGTTTCATCACAGGGCTCGCCAAGCTCAGTTAAAGCCTTCACCCTCACATCAGAGCCTTGCCCTCACTGATCTTCTTCAGGAAGGAGCTCAAGTCCTGGTTTTTTTTCCCCCAAAATAACTAAGGGTCTCTCCAGTCATGTTCAGGTAAAGTTTTCAAGTGACAAGACACCGTAGGGTTACTGTGCACTTTCTAAATCTTTTTAACATAATATAACATAACAAAGTGCTTGTGGTCTACGCCAGTGTGCTCTGCATTCTCTCTCAGAACTAGAAACTGACACCAGCATGCCAGTCAATGCCTTATTTGTGCCACTGTCATTGCATCCTAGACAGACAAAACTGCAGCTGAAGCTTGGTGCCCATCTAGAGGCTCTGGAGAGCTATTTTTGAGGTTGGTCTGGGAAATGCAAACTTAAAGTCTGATGCCTGGTATATTGAGTATTCTGCAGAATTTATAATATCCACCAGATATATTGTAATTTTTCTTAGAGGTTTCTTATTTTCTCTGCTAAGTTTTGCCCTTTTTATTAAGTTGGGGTGGGGGAATTTGGCTTCGAAGAATACTAATTAAATTTAAAATCAACATTTCCAAAGGATGACGAACTCTGAGTTTGTTAGCACTGAGTTTGTAAGCTTGCCTACCCTTCAATCCTAAATTTGAAGTTTGTGGTGAATGCTCTTTATCAAAGCCAGAACCAGTAAAACACTTTGAAAAACAGCATTGGGCGCATCTCAGAAATCGCGCTTGGATGTTGCACAACCTCAAAGTTGACCATGGAATGCAAGTTAATATGGTAAGTAACCTATGTAGTCTTCCCAGATCATACCACAAATTAAATCTCCAAAATTATTACTCTAGTAGATTTCAACTCCTGTAGAGCACTTGCTGAACTCCCTTCTCAGACACTCTAGTCTCAAGACTTGCCATAATCTGCATCTCTGGTGTCAACCTGGTGTCAGTGGCTGCATCTCGCTGTTGCACCTAAAGGAACTTGCTGACCACCATTTAGGATGTCAATTGTGCCTGTAATGCCAATTTTGTTTTCAGCACTTCCAGCTGAGGCAAGATCCAAAGACGTTGGATCATTTTCAACAATTATTTTTATGTGATTTTCTGTTTTAGCAAACCTTTTCTGTTTTAGGTAACATCATGTCTTCTCCTAAGTCATCGATCTTATAGCACTTCAAGACTTGTAAGAGATAGTTACTGAACTCCAACTTTTTGTGGGGCCACAACTTTCCTCTTGCGTCTTTTGTCAAAGTTGATGTTGGCTTCCCTTTAGGAAGATTTCTCTTCATGGACCACAGATGAGATCGAGATCTAGATCTCCATTAGAGAAGCCTCATAAGAGACACAAAAAGGAAGGAGTGGTAGGAGGGAAGACTAGCAGTCTTTATCCTCCTCTTTAGAGCCAGTTCCTGTCTTGTCTTTTCTAGGCCTGGGGCCTTCTCTGACCAAGCCTTCACTAAAGAGGATCTCGAAATTCCATGACTCTTTTCTCTGGGTGCATGTGTTTGAGATCTTCTGTAGGCCCCATTTTTGGCTTCTTCATTTCACCCAGGGGCTGTGGTGCCAATGACTTTGTGGTGCTAAAGACTAGCAGTCTTTATCCTCCTCTTTAGAGCCAGTTCCTGTCTCGTCTTTTCTAGGCCTGGGGCCTTCTCTGACCAAGCCTTCACTAAAGAGGATCTCGAAATTCCATGACTCTTTTCTCTGGGTGCATGTGTTTGAGGTCTTCTGTAGGCCCCATTTTTGGCTTCTTCATTTCACCCAGGGGCTGTGGTGCCAATGACTTTGGTCTTAACCCTGCTGTGGACATCAGGTAGCAAGTCCTCAATTATGTCAGAGCTGAAGTCTGTCCTGGAGCAGAAGTTGTGACTCCCTAGGCTATAGTTACTTGTTATTTGCAGTGACTCTTTAGCTTTGTTTCTGTTCTTCCATTAGTTCGCAAAGGATTTTTCATTCTACAAAAAGTGGGAATTATGAGATCAGATTCTGACATTTTGGAGTTACCAAAGCAGCCACTAGCCAGTACTGATGATTCGGAAGGGGAGGTAGAGGTAGAGGTAGAGGTAGAGGTAGAGGTAGAGGTAGAGGTAGAGGTAGAGGGACGGTATATTTAGTCCTCATTGGGCATATTGACTGATTTCCAGGATGCAACTAGATTGGATGCGCCTCCTTTCCCCCCGAAGCTAATCTCTCTGAATCTGAGGGGCTGTCCTTGATTGACCAAGCCGACTTTGCTGCTGTGTAAAAAACATGGGGAACATTTTGGTACTATATTCCTTAGTATTAACAGTAGAGGAAGGCTTCATTTACCACATAAATTCTTACAGGGAAACAATCTTCAGAGGATATTGTCCAGGTCAGCCTTCATGGATGCAGTGCAACATCATGGATTCTTAAGTCTTAATGACAAGTGTGGATTCCTACCTGTCCAGGAACAATAGATTAAGTCTTTCGATGCTGGGTGGCTGTTAGGAGAGAAAGCCGTTCCCGTATTTGAAAGTTTCAAGCAGACTTGGGCCGTGGCAAGAGCAGGCCACTTCATCAAACAGAAATCAACAGGTGGTTGAGACGATTTAGGAACTATGATCAATCTTCTGCAGTTTATTTCAACCCACTGAAGTATCAAGGGTCTGACAAGTTTGCAAACGCAGTCTTCATCTTTGGCCAACGCCATTTCCCAGTTGCAAAACACCACTAAATCATCTCATGGGATTTGTTCATGTGACCCTGGTTGGGGGTCGAATAGCTGTGTAGCTTCAGAGATGGCAGCAGATCGCTTGGGACATGCAGTTGTTAAAGAAAGTAGAGCATGGGTAAGGTCTGCTATTTTGGGGAAGCTAACGTTCACCCTAGTACCCTTTCCTACCTCCCCATCACAAACATCTTTATAACGGAGGGGGCAACATTGTTGTAAAAAGATACCCTCAAAGATTGGTGCTTTACTCTCATAATTTTTTTTTATCCGAAGAACGGAGGCTTGCATGCAATTCTGGGTCTACATTTCTTGAGCAAGTTCATATGCGAAGAAAAGTTGACATTGCTTACTTTGCTTCACATGCTTCTGGCTTTCCAGGAGCTGGATTGGTTAGTGTCCCTGAATCTCCAGGATGCTTATTTTCAGATTCAAATCATCCTGTCACAAAGGAAGTACTTGAAGTTTATAGTGGATGGTACTACTGTTTGCAATTTCCTGTGCTGCCAAGTAAATGCAGCAGTGGTGGCTTACTTTGAAAAGGCAGACTACACCTACCCTTTTCTCGATAACTGGTTGATCAAGGCAAGTTATTTTTTTTTTTTTAACTGTGGAAAAGCCTGCTGATAAAAACCACCATTTTGCAAGAGTTGGGAGATTCTGTGAACTGAATGTAGTTTGTGATTCAGTACATGGGGCAATCTTGGACATCTGTCTCCTGAAGGTGTTTCTGACTCTAGAGGGCATTCGATATGATCAGGAAATGATTGTGTTGGTCGAGGACAATTGCATTGAGTCAGCCAGGTCTGTCTTGGGCCTTCTGGATTGTTGGCTTCATAGCAGTTTCAAGTCCTACAAGTGTTATTTGAGGATGAGACCACCTTGATGGGATGTTTATCACCAGTGGCACCAAATCTATGGAGACTTGAAATACAAGGCCTGACTCAGTGCTCCACAAAGAAGTTGCAGTGCACCTTTAGAAGGGTCTCTTTTATCCCCTTTATCTGGAGATAACTCGTATATGAGATGCTTCCTTTCAAGGTGGCTAATCTTACAGGCCTGGTGTTCTGTGTGTTGTACTCAAATCAAGAAATAAATCTGCATATAAATGCTTTGGCGTTGAGAGCAGTCATGCTACTTTGGAACGTTTTTCTTTCCTCCTTGCAGGTCAAGCAGGATCTGGACGTAACTGGCAACTGCACTGTTAATGAACAAGCAGGGGAACTGTAGGTTTACATCCTCCTTGCTAGGAAGCCCCAAGTATCTGGCAATGGGCCATAGACAAATAAATTGGACTATCAACAGTTCTTTTTGCAGGGAGGGAAACAAAGCAGCAGAGTGCTTGAGCATTAGGATTTTGGTGAACCACAAGTGGCATCTCCCTCCATAGATAGTACATGTAAGGAAATGCCTCCTTGGCATGGTTACCCCCTGACCTTTTGCCTTTGCTGATGCTAAGTTTTGATTTGAAAGTGTGCTGAGGCCTGCTAACCAGGCCCCAGCACCAGTGTTCTTTCCCTAACCTGTACTTTTGTTTCCACAATTGGCACACCCTGGCATCCAGGTAAGTCCCTTGTAACTGGTACCAAGGGCCCTGATGCCAGGGAAGGTCTCTAAGGGCTGCAGCATATCTTATGCCACCCTGGGGACCCCTCACTCAGCACAGACACACTGCTTGCCAGCTTGTGTGTGCTGGTGAGGACAAAACGAGTAAGTCGACATGGCACTCCCCTCAGGGTGCCATGCCAACCTCACACTGCCTATGCAGTATAGATAAGTCACCCCTCTAGCAGGCCTTACAGCCCTAAGGCAGGGTGCACTATACCATTGGTGAGGGCACCAGTGCATGAGCACTGTGCCCCTACAGTGTCTAAGCAAAACCTTAGACATTGTAAGTGCAGGGTAGCCATAAGAGTATATGGTCTGGGAGTCTGTCATGCACGAACTCCACAGCACCATAATGGCTACACTGAAAACTGGGAAGTTTGGTATCAAACTTCTCAGCACAATAAATGCACACTGATACCAGTGTACATTTTATTGTAACATACACCCCAGAGGGCACCTTAGAGGTGCCCCCTGAATCCTTAACCAACTACCGTGTAGGTTGAATGGTTTTAGCAGCCTGCCACACTCGAGACATGTTGCTGGCCACATGGGGAGAGTGCCTTTGTCACTCTGTGGCTAGTAACAAAGCCTGTACTGGGTGGAGATGCTTATCACCTCCCCCTTGCAGGAACTGTAACACCTGGCGGTGAGCCTCAAAGGCTCACCCCCTTTGTTACAGCACCCCAGGGCATTCCAGCTAGTGGAGTTGCCCGCCCCCTCCAGCCACGGCCCCACTTTTGGCGGCAAGGCCGGAGGAGATAATGAGAAAAACAAGGAGTCACTGGCCAGTCAGGACAAGCCCCTAAGGCAACCTGAGCTGAGGTGACTCTGACTTTTAGAAATCCTCCATCTTGCAGATGGAGGATTCCCCCAATAGGGATAGGAATGTGACCCCCTCCCCTTGGGAGGAGGCGCAAAGAGGGTGTAGTCACCCTCCGGGCCAGTAGCCATTGGCTACTGCCCTCCCAGACCTAAACACACCCCTAAATTCAGTATTTAGGGGCTCCCCAGAACCTAGGAACTCAGATTCCTGCAACCTAAGAAGAAGAGGACTGCTAAGCTGAAAAACCCTGCAGAGAAGACTGAGACACCAACTGCTTTGGCCCCAGCTCTACCGGCCTGTCTCCCCACTTCTAAAGACACTGATCCAGCGACGCTTTCCCCAGGGACCAGCAACCTCTGAATCCTCAGAGGACTGCCCTGCTCTAGAAGGACCAAGAACTCCCGAGGACAGTGGCTCTGTTCACCCAAGACTGCAACTTTGTAACAAAGGAGCAACTTTAAAACAACTTGCGTTTCCCGCCGGAAGCGTGAGACTTGCTACTCTGCACCCGACGCCCCCGGCTCGACTTGTGGAGAACAAACACTTCAGGGAGGACTCCACGGCGACTGCGAGACCGTGAGTAGCCAGAGTTGCCCCCCCTGAGCCCCCACAGCGACGCCTGCAGAGGGAATCCCGAGGCTACCCCTGACCGCGACTGCCTGCTTCTCAGATCCCGACGCCTGGTAAAGACTCTGCACCCGCAGCCCCCAGGACCTGAAGGATCCGAACTCCAGTGCAGGAGTGACCCCCAGGAGGCCCTCTCCCTTGCCCAGGTGGTGGCTACCCCGAGGAGCCCCCCCCCTCCCCCCTTGCCTGCCTGCATCACTGAAGAGACCCCTTGGTCTCCCATTGAAACCTATTGAAAACCCGACGCGTGTTTGCACACTGCACCCGGCCGCCCCTTGCTGCTGAGGGTGTACTTCCTGTGCTAACTTGTGTCCCCCCCCGGTGCCCTACAAAACCCCCCCTGGTCTGCCCTCCGAAGACGCGGGTACTTACCTGCTGGCAGACTGGAACCAGGGCACCCCCTTCTCCATTGAAGCCTATGCGTTTTGGGCACCACTTTGACCTCTGCACCTCACCGGCCCTGAGCTTCTGGTGTGGTAACTTTGGGGTTGCTCTGAACCCCCAACGGTGGGCTACCTTGGATCCAAACTTGAACCCCGTAGGTGGTTTACTTACCTGCAAAAACGAACAAACTCTTACTCCCCCCAGGAACTGTTGAAAATTGCACTGTCTAGTTTTAAAATAGCTATATGTGATTTATGTGAAAAGTATATATGCTATTTTGATTATTCAAAGTTCCAAAAGTACCTACCTGCAATACCTTTCATTTGAAGTATTACATGTAAAATTTGAACCTGTGGTTCTTAAAATAAACTAAGAAAATATATTTTTCTATACAAAAACCTATTGGCCTGGAATTGTCTTTGAGTGTGTGTTCCTCATTTATTGCTTGTGTATGTACAACAAATGCTTAACACTACTCCTTTGATAAGCCTACTGCTCGACCACACTACCACAAAATAGAGCATTGGTATTATCTCTTTTTGCCACTATGCCATATAAGGGGAACCTTTGGACTCTGTGCATACTATTCCTTACTTTGAAATAGTGCATACAGAGCCAACTTCCTACAGTACAGATCTGGAGATATCTGGTCATGTATTTGTTCACCATAAAAGACAATATGCTTGTCCATGCTTTTGCCACTTGGAGTTTCCTAGGAGGGAAGAGGTTGATGTAGGAGGTTGGCTCAGTTTATGGTGCACACCTTTAATGTAGCACCCTATGCTGAGTCCAGGCAACACTTAGTTATAGTGAATAGGTGTCCAGATAGCAGAAGCTCACTAGGGGTAGCTGAGGCGAGCAGCTAAAGCTTATCCAGTAGGAATGTAAAGTACTTCAAAACCACAGTAGTCAGACAATAACTTAGTCACAGGAAAGACCTACACAAGTGTTGCAAAAATAAAGGATACTTTATTACAGCACTGCTACTACTTGACATAGGTATATCTCCCTTTGGAGATATTACATACAACATACACATAAAATAACCATCAGACATAGTGTAGAAATATACAAGGCCCTAGGGGAGGGCCAAACCATATTCTAAAAAAGTGGAATGTGAAAGAGTGACTCCAGCCAAGGTAAGTGTGGTGGTTAGCTACGGGCTGGGGGTAGTTAGGATCACCAGAGGTAAGTACAGTATGTGACCCCTGTAACCAAGAGTAAGTCAGTTACCCAAACAGTTATCTTATAGGCTAACAGAACCGGGTTGTTGGAGGATTAGTGACCAGCCAGGTCACCAACAAGCCCTGGCAAATACATACAGGAGCGGAAGAGGAGTTTGCAAGGTTTTGGGGACTAGTAAGGTCCTGTAGACTCTTCCCAAGAGGGGGAGTCAGAGCTGGCCGTCAGCACACAGGAAGTCCAACAGAAGTCGGTGGTGCCCTGTAGGAAGTTGGCTCTGTATGTGCTATTTCAAAGTAAGGAATAGCATGCACAGAGTCCAAGGGTTCCCCTTAGAGGTAAAATAGTGGTAAAAATAGATAATACTAATGCTCTATTTTGTGGTAGTGTGGTCGAGCAGTAGGCTTATCCAAGGAGTAGTGTTAAGCATTTGTTGTACATACACATAGACAATAAATGAGGTACACACACTCAGAGACAAATCCAGTCAATAGGTTTTGTTATAGAACAATATCTTTTCTTAGTTTATTTTAAGAACCACAGGTTCAAATTTAACATGTAATATCTTGTTTGAAAGGTATTGTAGGTAAGTACATTAGGAACTTTGAATCATTTCAATTGCATGTATACTTTTCAAGTTATTCACAAATAGCTACTTTAAAAGTGGACACTTAGTGCAATTTTCACAGTTCCTGGGGGAGGTAAGTTTTTGTTAGTTTTACCAGGTAAGTAAGACACTTACAGGGTTCAGTTCTTGGTCCAAGGTAGCCCACCGTTGGGGGTTCAGAGCAACCCCAAAGTCACCACACCAGCAGCTCAGGGCCGGTCAGGTGCAGAGTTCAAAGTGGTGCCCAAAACGGATAGGCTAAAATGGAGAGAAGGGGGTGCCCCGGTTCCGGTCTGCTTGCAGGTAAGTACCCGCGTCTTCGGAGGGCAGACCAGGGGGGTTTTGTAGGGCACCGGGGGGGACACAAGCCCACACAGAAATTTCACCCTCAGCAGCGCGGGGGCGGCCGGGTGCAGTGTAGAAACAAGCGTCGGGTTTGCAATGTTAGTCTATGAGAGATCAACGGATCTCTTCAGCGCTGCAGGCAGGCAAGGGGGGAGCTTCCTCGGGGAAACCTCCACTTGGGCAAGGGAGAGGGACTCCTGGGGGTCACTTCTGCAGTGAAAGTCCGGTCCTTCAGGTCCTGGGGGCTGCGGGTGCAGGGTCTTTTCCAGGCGTCGGGACTTAGGTTTCAGAGAGTCGCGGTCAGGGGAAGCCTCGGGATTCCCTCTGCAGGCGGCGCTGTGGGGGCTCAGGGGGGACAGGTTTTGGTACTCACAGTCGTAGAGTAGTCCGGGGGTCCTCCCTGAGGTGTTGGTTCTCCACCAGCCGAGTCGGGGTCGCCGGGTGCAGTGTTGCACGTCTCACGCTTCTTGCGGGGAGATTGCAGGGTCTTTAAAGCTGCTCCTTGAAACAAAGTTGCAGTCTTTTTGGAGCAGGTCCACTGTCCTCGGGAGTTTCTTGTCTTTTTCGAAGCAGGGCAGTCCTCAGAGGAGTCAGAGGTCGCTGGTCCCTTGGAAGGCGTCGCTGGAGCAGAGTTCTTTGGAAGGCAGGAGACAGGCCGGTGAGTTTCTGGAGCCAAGGCAGTTGTTGTCTTCTGGTCTTCCTCTGCAGGGGTTTTCAGCTAGGCAGTCCTTCTTCTTGTAGTTGCAGGAATCTAATTTTCTAGGGTTCAGGGTAGCCCTTAAATACTAAATTTAAGGGCGTGTTTAGGTCTGGGGGGTTAGTAGCCAATGGCTACTAGCCCTGAGGGTGGGTACACCCTCTTTGTGCCTCCTCCCAAGGGGAGGGGGGTCACAATCCTAACCCTATTGGGGGAATCCTCCATCTGCAAGATGGAGGATTTCTAAAAGTTAGAGTCACTTCAGCTCAGGACACCTTAGGGGCTGTCCTGACTGGCCAGTGACTCCTCCTTGTTGCTTTCTTTGTTCCCTCCAGCCTTGCCGCCAAAAGTGGGGGCCGTGGCCGGAGGGGGCGGGCAACTCCACTAAGCTGGAGTGCCCTGCTGGGCTGTGACAAAGGGGTGAGCCTTTGAGGCTCACCGCCAGGTGTTACAGCTCCTGCCTGGGGGAGGTGTTAGCATCTCCACCCAGTGCAGGCTTTGTTACTGGCCTCAGAGTGACAAAGGCACTCTCCCCATGGGGCCAGCAACATGTCTCTAGTGTGGCAGGCTGCTGGAACTAGTCAGCCTACACAGACAGTCGGTTAAGTTTCAGGGGGCACCTCTATGGTGCCCTCTGTGGTGTATTTTACAATAAAATGTACACTGGCATCAGTGTGCTTTTACTGTGCTGAGAAGTTTGATACCAAACTTCCCAGTTTTCAGTGTAGCCATTATGGTGCTGTGGAGTTCGTGTTTGACAGACTCCCAGACCATATACTCTTATGGCTACCCTGCACTTACAATGTCTAAGGTTTTGTTTAGACACTGTAGGGGTACCATGCTCATGCACTGGTACCCTCACCTATGGTATAGTGCACCCTGCCTTAGGGCTGTAAGGCCTGCTAGAGGGGTGTCTTACCTATACTGCATAGGCAGTGAGAGGCTGGCATGGCACCCTGAGGGGAGTGCCATGTCGACTTACTCGTTTTGTCCTCACTAGCACACACAAGCTGGCAAGCAGTGTGTCTGTGCTGAGTGAGAGGTCTCCAGGGTGGCATAAGACATGCTGCAGCCCTTAGAGACCTTCCTTGGCATCAGGGCCCTTGGTACTAGAAGTACCAGTTACAAGGGACTTATCTGGATGCCAGGGTCTGCCAATTGTGGATACAAAAGTACAGGTTAGGGAAAGAACACTGGTGCTGGGGCCTGGTTAGCAGGCCTCAGCACACTTTCAATTGTAAACATAGCATCAGCAAAGGCAAAAAGTCAGGGGGCAACCATGCCAAGGAGGCATTTCCTTACATGCCCCCTCAAGTGACCCACAGGCGCCAGACACAAGGAGGCCTTACCAGCACAACAAAACAGAAGTCCCACTCGCAGGAGTTGCAGGACAGGAGCTGATTTTTGGTTTGCAGAGTGCTAAGGGCCGGGGCTTCTTGGAGCCTGCAGATTTCCTGGAGGAAGAGTCAACAAGCCTGGGCAAGTGCAACAGTTGCGGTGCACATGGGTGCCAGTCCAGTGGCAAGAGAAGACAAACAGGACCCAGAGGAGGGCACAAACTCACCACCTGTGAAGCAGGATCTTTGAATGTCCAGGGACAGCAGACTCCACCAACCTGCCGCCATTGTCTTGAGGTGCCTGCTGCTGCAGGGGAATGACTCCTTCACTCCAAGGGAGATTCCTTTGTGCATCCTGGTGCAGAGTCCTTGTGACCCTGAAGGATGCACAGCCTTGGATGTTGCAGAATTCTTGCATGATCCGAGAAACAATGTTGCAATGAGAGCCTTCCCACCAGAAGCAGACTTGTTCGGTTCCAGCAAAGACCAGCAGCAGCTCCAGAGGCCAGGAGCAGGAAATGCCTTGCAGAGAGTTCCTTGGAGAGTGTTGCTCTCTGCAGTGACCCACCTATCAGAGAGGGTCAGGGACGTCATCTACCTGGCCTAACCAGTCAAATGCTCCCAGGGGCCTCTGCACATCTTATTTTCAAGATGCCAAAATCAAGTGGCCACCTCGCAGAGCTCTGTGCACCTCCCTAAAGGAGGAGCTGAACAGGGGCGTGGTCACTCCCCTGTCCTTTTTGTAGATTCTTGCCAGAGTGGAAACCGGTATTATGAAAACCGCTATTATGAAAGGAGGGCACCAAATGTGCCCTTCAAAGTAGTCCGGTGGCGCTCAGAGGCCACCCACCCAATCCAAACCCTTAGACATCTAATACACGGGGAGGGTGGCCACACCTCTCCCTGGCAGGAAATCATTTGCTCCTCCAGCCTGAGCTCGACTCACCAGCAGGAGGTCAGAACACTTTCAGGGGTCGGTAGCAGCATGGGCTGGCAGCTAGACCCGTAAGGCTGCATGGGCAGAAACTGGGGGATCCCCAAGGAAACCCCCAGAGTACACGGTATCATGCAACTAACACTGGAATGTAGTTGCATGGTTCTAACATGTTTGATATCAAACATGCCTAGGTTTGAAGTAGCCATTGTGCGGTTGGACCACTTGTGTTGACCAGTGTCGACTACTTGTCTTAAGATGGCTTCACCGCACTTAGAGTCCAAAAATTGTCCTGGGATCTGTAGGGATACCCTGCTGATGTAGGGGTACCCTCTCACTTACAGACATGCAACCTGCTCTTGGGCTGAAGGGCCTACGAGAGGGGTGGCTTATAATGTCTAAGTGCAGTGGTTAGGTTTGGCAGTGAAAGGGTGCATGCACCCTTTCACGCAGGCTGCAATGGCAGGCCTGCAGTCACAGTTTGCATGGGCTCCTATGGGTGGCATAATACATGCTGCAGCCCATTGGGGATCCAGTGCCCAGAGGGATCCCAGTGAACTACGGTCCAAACAAACGGACATCAGACAAAAAGTGGGGGTAACTTTCCTGCAGTTGATATGCGTTCTCTTGAGTGGTTGTTCAATGACCATTATGTATTTCGTCTCCCCCTTTGCCTGATTGAGAAAGTCATTTGCAGGAGTTTATTTGTCTTGAGGCGCACACATCTTTTTTTTTTCCCCCAAAGTTTTAATGGATTTTTTAGTGAGTACAAAATGGAAAGATCTCTCCATACATTTTATAATGTAACAAGATGTTGATTGGTAGACACAAATAGCCTCATAGTGACAATCGCTAAAACATCAAAAAAACACTGGTAGAATCCATTTTTGACACCTATATCTAGCATTAATTATACAAATTATCCTGCAAGATACTGTTAGGTGAAATAGTATCTAAACTTCTGTTAATAACTATCTAATGATAAAACCTCTAGTAAGTGTATCTATTTATGTAGTTCTAGAAGGAGAGCAGGAAAGGGTAAACCGACATATTGAGCTTAGAGAATGAGGTAAAGAAAGAAGATAGAACAACACAAAGAAAAAACAGCAAGGGACGTATAGGAAACGCATGAAAGAGAGAAAAGAGAGCCAAGTAATTGGTAGATAGGGTCACACAGAAGTTAGCGTCTGATGCTTGTAGCAAAAGGCTTGTGGGTAGGAAGGTCAGTGGGCCATCACTCTGGGGTACTTATGCAAGTATCTGAGGTTCCCCACATGCAAATAGATGGTACTGGGTTCCTAGTCTGACTTGACGGGTGGAATGTGTGCCTCTAAGATATGTAACCCATGCTCACCAGGTGTGATAGGAAACGTGTTTAACGTTTTTTCAATCAAGTAAAATAACTTTATTAGCTGTGGTGATCAGCAAATCAAAACCCGTAACATCACCAGACTGGAGCAGAGATTGAATAAGTAGTCTCTTCTAGGGAAAGTGCTAACTCTTGACTTAGTTCTCAAGCATAATTTTGTTCGCTAGAATGTTAGAATTCATTCTCCACAACCGTTTTTTAGGTTGAGGGAGGCAGACTCCTAAAAGAGATAGCTGTGTGATCAGAAATAGTGATGGGTTCAATGGTAGGAGATAAGGTATCTTGTGGGGTTCAGTGGTAGCAGATAAGGTATCTTGTAACAGTGCATCAAGCAGAATGTATTCTATACTAGAGAAGCTATTGTGAGGTGGAGAAAAGGTGATGAAGTTATTACCAGTGGAATTATGTAACCTCCAGACAGCTGCCAGAGTATGTGCAGTGCATAGTAAATGCATTGCTTTGAGACTTAGGAGTTCTGTACTATAAGTCCAAGTGCCTATCCAAAACAGGATCTATTGTTAGGTTAAAGTCTCCACCCAGAATGATTTGGGCCTTTGTGTGGAGCAGGTGCTCTGCGGGAAGCAGGGCAGCAAAATTTGACCTAAATGTAGGGTCATTAATAGTTGGTGCACATAAGTTTATTGTAAACACTTCTGATTCCCCTGCTTGAAGTCCAGCAATATGCCATTTGCCACAGTTTTCCTGCTCCGACATAATGATTGAATGGCCAGAATCCTAGATATCTGTGTAATAACCCCATTCATCTTTGACAAAGCCGGGGAACATGAAAAGTCTTACACCCAGCTATTGCGTATATAGAACGCTTTTTATGTCCGCTCCTTGTCTCCTGTATAGACACAGTCTCCTGTCAAAGATTGACAATAGTGTCGGAAACCTTTCTGCGCTTCACCGGATGGTTAAGCCCTTTTGTATTTAGAGACTCTACCTTTCAGTGCATACATAGGTCAGACATATAGTGTCCTAATAAACTGCATGATGTAGGAAGTAATCTTGGTGTGTCTAACAACCAAAGGTTTAAATGTCTACTAGGGCAAACATGTCTGTGAGGGAGAGAAAGCTTTAAAGGAACAAAGAAAAGAGAGACAAAATAGGCCAAAAAACTTATCTCCCTGAAAAAAGGCAGGTGTGCCTCCAAGGGGTGAAAAAGTTGGATTAGGCATTGAGGCATACACGCAGTAGAAAGTATAGTCCACCCCAACAACACCTAAACATAAACAAGGTTAACCATTATATTGGACAGCCAGGGTACAAACATAGCACAGCAGTTGAATAACAGATAAGCTGTGGATCATGAGGACACACAAAATTTGGGGGGGTGGTCAAGAGAGAAAAACCAAACAAAATACCTACATGCATCCCCATCAGTTAACCATAAACAAATTATATAACGGTAAAACATATTTTTCATGTGATAACTCTTATGAGCGAAGGAACAGATCTTCTTTGTAGGGAGCTGGATTCTGGTTGCAGTACCCCCCCTTTTTTTGTCTGGTTTTATATGCAACTTTAACTGAAGTGGACTGGGTGCTTACTAACTAGTTCCCCAGTGCCAGTTTTCCTTCCCTAAAATAAGACACCTGGTCACTTGATCCCCAGTTGACTTGGCCCTTCAATTATTCTGCAATTCCATAGCAAATGGCACCCCTGGTACCTAAGCCTTGGGTACTGAAGAGGGCTCCTCGAGCTGCAGCATAACTTGTGCCACATTGAGGGACCCAGCACCAACCTTAAGCAGACTGTCATTGCAGGCTGCGTGACGAGGTGTTTCCAAAATTGAAAACGATGACATCGCACACAGCCTGTGTGCCATGTCCCCTAAACACTGCATGCAATATATGTAAGCCATCCCTCTAGCATGCCTTACGACCGTAGGGCAGGGCGCATTAAATTGCATGAGAGGGCATATCTGCCTGAGCAGATACGCCCCTGCTATGTCGTTGTTGATTCTCAGACATAGTAAGTGTACAGGGAAGCCATTTTAAATGCATGTGCGGGACACTGGTCTTTACGAGTTCCCCAGCTACATGATGGCTTCTCTGAATCCTGGGATGTTTGGTATCAAACATCTCAGAATAATAAACTCTCTGACCCCAGTGATGGATTTTTTTTTTAAATACACACAGAGGGCCCCTTGAAATCCTACCAACTACTAGTGTGCTGACCGACTGGTCCTGACCAGTTCAGCCACCACAGACACGTTTCAGGCCCCCCACGGTGAGAGCCAGCGCTCTCAAAGACCTGAGACTAAAGCCTGCACTGGGCAGAGGTGTGACCTCCTCTCCCAGGTAGGATGGACCTTACAGGGCGGGGAGCTTCAAAGGTCTTGCCGCCAATGCACTGCGACCCAGGTCTCTACAGATTGCAGAGATGACCAACCCCCTGTCCTGACTGCACTTTTGGCAGCAGCACAGGCAGAAACATTTTGTTAAATTGGGAAGAGTGCCCAGTTCGTGCCAGTCCCACCCTAGGGTGGACGAGCTGAAGTTGGACACTACTTTTCAAAGGATAGGATAGGAAGGATTTAGACCACTAAGGTTAGGGTTATGCCCACTTCCCAGGAGAAGTGGTTATAAGATGGGTGTAGTCACCCTAAAAGTGGGCAGTCCATTGGCTACTGCCTGACACTGGAGTATTTAGGTGACACCCCTACACCCTAGAACTCAGATTCCTGATGATCTAAGAAGAGCCGGACACTACAGAGTTGCATCAGCAGAGAAGACTGCAGACACCAACTGACTTCACCCAGCCCTACCGGCCCTATCTGCAGCCCTTGACGATCCTGCACCAAAAGACGACCTGTCCTGCAGCCTGCAACTTGCAAAGCTTTGGGAGGACTGCTTGCCTTTTACAAAGATCAAGATCTTCCGAGAACAGCAGAGCTGTTCAAGAAGCAACGAACTTCATAAGAAAAAGAACTCTGCCCTGAGAAACAGTCTCCGGACCCATCTCTGCACCAGACGCCTTGTGGCCCCCGTGCTACCTTAACCCCAGGAGATCGACCCCTGACACTGCTTTACTCATCTATGAGCAGCACATCTTCAGTTACCTTCTGTCTCCATTGGTAAACATTGGGCGTCCGACGCTGTGTTTGCACTTTGCACTCAGCCCACACCTGTGCTGCTGAGGGTGCACTCTTAGTACTGATTTAAACCTTGCCTGGTGTTGACCTAAAACCCCCAAAGACTGGATTTGTAAGTTATGTACTTACCTGCAAAACTGTATTTTTGTTTTTGTTCCATAGGTTAACATTGCTGAAGTGAAAAATTGCAGTAAGTGTTGATGTCTGAAACTGCAAAGTATTTATGCTTGTAAATCTACTAACCTGATTACGAAGGGCTTGGGTCTGAAACCTATATAAAAATAAATTATATTTTTCGATATTGGTCTCGGATTCATTCTTTGAGTGTATTTGCCTCTGCGAGTACAACAAATGCTTAGCACTACCCTCTGATAAACCTAACTGCTCGTCCACACTACCACCTATAGAGCTTGAGTCCTACCTACTTTTGCCTCTGCAAAACCAGTTGGGGATCCACTTGACTCTGTACAGTGTACTTCATTTTAGTGCACTATATAGAGAGCCAGCTTCCTTCATTCCTCCAGGTAAATGTTGTGTCTGCTCTCAGCCCTCAAGGGGCCAGCCACCGTAAACAGCAGGGAGGGAAAGCAGATCAACGGAGACCTACGAGGGATAGCCACCCCCCAGAGGAGTGTTGAAGATGCGAAATTAGCACTGTTGATCCAATATGACTGAAACACAAGAGTACCTTGCCTGGATCTTTGTAATAACAGAAGAGATCGAGACAACAACCAGACCAAAACATGTCAACATAGGGCTAGGTCTTGTTGAGGAAGGTCAGCAGTACACAATATGTCCAAGTGGGAACAAGATATACACCTGACAATATAGGACATAGGTAACACATTTCATCAATGAATTGTCAAAAGTGTCTGGGAGCGTTACAGGGCAACATATGATAATTCTGAATACAAGAGGGTCAAGGGCCTTGCAAGTTGTCGGTGTAGCTAATTGTGCTAGTGAATCCCCTTGGGCAAAAAGGAAAATAGTCATAGGCAAACAATGAAGACTGCTAGAGGATACGTGTGACCCAGTCCTCCACTCTGCATGAACAATAAAGAAAGCATGGTAAATGGTAGGCAAAGTCATCCAGGATAATGTATTCTAATAACTCCATTTGGCCTACTTCACAAAGGCTACCAAACTAGAATACAGGAGAGAGAAAGCAGTACAGTCAAGGCTTCGAAAGTCTTGAAGAATGGGTAAGCAGACAAGGCAGACTAAGCACGATCTGATCTCGTGGTCGATTAGTGTCAAAGCATATGCACATGCGTTTCATCTAACGAGTCAACCCAGCTTGTCACTGGTCTCCTCCATCTGGGTTTCAAAGTCGTTATAAAAAAAATTAAAAATTTTGCTGGTTCCAAGAAGATGTGCACACAACCCTTGAAGACCGTTCTAAACTTAGATCACCCACAAAGGAATGTTGGATCACTCTGTCTGTAAGAGTCTTCCTGAGGGCAAAAAAATCCTTTCCTCCTTGCTTGTAGCCATATCTCTCGCAAAATCCTGGGAGATGGAAGTCCTGGCATCCATCCACTGGGCTGACTTGACTTTCCTTGTGTGTCAAAATCAGCTCTGTGTGCTGTTGTCGAAGAGATTTGAATATCAAAACTTGAGCGTTCCTCACAGTTTTGGATTTATGGGTAGGAACCAATGTGGGTGTGCTCAATCTTGGAGTCTCTGCCAAACAAGACCTAGGGATGGAGGGAGCCATTTTTCCACAAATTCTTCTGTAGTTGGGGCATTAAATTCATCGTCTTCTAGAAGACCAGAAATTAGAAGATTGCCACGCCTGTTGCGATCTTCCAAGTCAGTAAAATCTCACTTAAAGTTATCATCGTCTCAGATTTAGCCAGGCTCTTGTGTTGTGCAGATTTACGATCTTCCGCCATCCTATTTCTGCTGTCTGCATTGGACGCTATGATATTAAGAATGCCAGACACCTCAACTTTTAAGAGATTGGTTTTGGTGCTCTGGGCTATGTCATGATCTTGTTCAGTTTCTTTAAACTAGCTTATAGTGTAGTGGAGTAATCCTTTACAGGGGGGTTCTTGTTTTGTCCTCTCAAGGTTGCCTTGCCCTCCTTCCTTCTCCTTGTGGTTCTTTGAGTCAGCCATTGTCAGCCCAAAGCGTATCAAGAGACAGGGTGCTCACCCAGTTTCAGGGATAGCAGGGGGACCTCCTAATGTTCGAAATGAAGCACTCCAACCTGACTGTCTTGGAAATGGTTTTAGCGAAAGGTCCCAGGCTTATAGGACCCAAGATGAACTACAAGAGAGCCAGCAGCTGAGGGTGAATAAATTCAAAACACACTGCAGGGGACTCTGAGGATGGAGGAAGACCGTTGATGTAGCGTAGAAGTGGTTGTTCAGTAAACATCAAGTGGAGCCAGTGGGAGGGTCCTGTCAACAGTTTTTAAGTAGGCATAGCAGATGATTATATAGTCCACGGAGAGAGCAGCTGTCAAGCAAACAGCAACATACCTTCTCAGGGAAAACACAAGCATGGTTAGGAGCCACAGAGGATTGCAGGAGGATGCAACACAATTAGGGCACTATCATCTGACTAATCACCATGTGCATGGAGCAGAAGTAATGCGTCACTATTGCTTTGGGACAGTGAAATGACATGCATCTAGTTGTTTCATTACTTTAATACTGTGACGTCACAATTAAATGAATGGTATAAAGGCAATGCAAAACCATCACCTTTCCCTGCTTTATGCTGGTTTCAGGATTCCTCTGTATGTGGTCATCGTAGCGCCATCCTCGTGGCATATATATGTGGCGTTATGATGGGGTATTTGGTGAATGGTGCTCATGGCTAAGTTCACAGAGTTGTGCGGGGCCTCCTGGCACGGTCTTTCACGGGTGTTAGCAGCCAGAATGGAGCCTAAGTACATAACAATGCGTAGCCGACACAGGGCCGCCATCATCTCCGGCTTCCTTTTTTTCATCCCAGTCTACAGACTCTTGAAAGTTTACTGCTTCCCAGTTACTTTTCTCAAGGTTATGGATCTTTTGGTAGCAGCTGATAGGCCATTCACATGGGCAGTGTATTTCAGCAGATGGTCTGTGTGTGCGGTGTAGTATAGTGACTGTTTTGTGGATCTCCTGCAAGCTCAGGTCGTTTAATTTACTGCAGTTGGTCACCATTTACCTAAAATGGCCATGGTGTTATTATGATTAAGAGTTATTTTACCGTAATTGTTGCTTTCTTGCTTTCACTAAAGCAAGGTCCAATATTTAAATTGCCTGTATTTTTCGTTTATCACAAAGTGGGTTCTGCCCACGTAATCCCTTTGATTTCTTTGCTTGTGACTACCTGTTTTTTTTGGATGTTTACTGTAAGTGAGCCTCACTATCTGAGTCTACCCGCGCTTAAATACAGGTCTGAACTATTTAGGCCCACAAAGTCAAGAGAGGTATCAAACTAGGGGTAAATATGAATCTTGAGTGTACATTGAGCGTTCCTAACATACCTACACTCCTTGGGACTTTTTAGGAAGTGTCATATTTACTTGGCTCAGCTCGTAATGTCAAGCCAAAGTCTGTCCTCCTGGGTCACGTTAATTACTCTGCTGTCCAGCTAGAGAATCAAAGGCTTCCCCCACACTAGTGAGACATTAACCATGTTTGACCAAGTTACTGGGAATGGAAGGGGTCAGCAGAAAATCTGCATCTGTTGGTCACAGTGCATCTAGGTTGTGCTGGGGTGCAGCTGAGGCTCTTTCCACAGACAACTTGAATTTGCACTGCAGTGTCTTGGAATGTTGTGCAGGAGGGTTGCAAAGCATGGAGCGATGACATGAAACCATAGGGGGTGCTTGGATTCTAGGACTTTTGATCTCCACTTAAAAACACCAGCAACATAGACAGAGAGACAAGAGCACACTGGACCTGTTAGAGATGACTGCAAAAGAATACCAATCTGGAAGAAGCCAACTGATGCCCCTGCAGAGATGGCCTTTGGGAATCTTGACTCCAGCTGACCGCCCAAGACAAGCATGGCTTTCAGCAGGAGGCTGAAGAGTGGGGGCTGGAGTTTGGTCCAGTGACAACCTTTCCTGACACCACCGATGCCCTTAGATGGCATGGACCCCATAGTTATCCCTGACTCCAATACAGAGCTGGACCAGCGTTGTCTGACATCGGCGCCAACCGAACCAAAACCTTCTGGTCACACAGTGCCTCCTTTTTCGGGCAGGCCCTGTGAGGAATATGCCTGGGGTGAAGTTGAGGAACTGTATGGTTATCCTGACCCCCTTGAGGAACTCTTGGCCGAGAATAATTAGTATGAGGAACTTGCTGATGCCAGTTGTCTGAACATGTCTCTCCTCATAGTGTGGCTATGGAGGGAGGTGATTTCTTTGCCATTGTGGTGCGAAGGGAGTCTGAGGTCTTCAAACTTACATTGCCCTCGGTTGAGGTGAAGACCAGTGGCTTGATGGTGGTACTTCAACGCTGGGTATCCCACATGTAATCTCTCTTCCCTTTCAGTGAAGCCCTTACCGATGTCCTGCTCAGGCCTGGGCCAAGCCCTGCACAGGGGCTGCTGTGTACAGAGCAATCGCCCACCGTCCCACTCATGGGGATCCAGCTTTCTTCGCCAAGCACCCAACCTCCAAGAGCCCGGTAGTGTAGGCCTCCGTGACCAAAGAATACCCTGGCATGTTGCATGATCCAGACTGGATACCTTTGGTAGGAGGACTTTTACTTCCACCAGCCTTGCATTGCAGTCACTGAACACCACATGCCTTTCGGCACACACAATATGAGACTCAGTTGAGTAAGTGCTGCCCATTGTCTCGGAGGAGCCCAGAGCCATCCTGACCCAGGCTATTGCTGATGGCAGGGATGGAGCAAAGTTCACAACATGCTGCGGACTGGACACTACAGATACTTGCTGGGCAGAGCGATTGCTTCTTCAGTCGCACTTTGTTGCCACACCTTGCTTACTTCAACAGGCTTCTTGGGGAGATGTCCATGCATCCCTTTTTGGCATGCCCTTCAACTGGTAATGAGGCTGACCCAGCGTTCGAGCGCTTGTAATTACAGTAGGGCCACCTATGATTGAGACTCATCATGGCCCTACGCCAGCCATACTCTGTTTTTATTTGCTCCTTTGATGGCTATTGTAGGAAGTTGGCTCTGTATCCACTATTTCAAAGTAAGGAATAGTATGCACAGAGTCCAAGGGTTCCCCTTAGAGGTAAGATAGTGGCAAAAAGAGATAATTCTAATGCTCTATTTTGTGGTAGTGTGGTCGAGCAGTAGGCTTATCAAAGGAGTAGTGTTAAGCATTTGTTGTACATACACAAGTAATAAATGAGGAACACACACTCGGACAATTCCAGGCCAATAGGTTTTTGTATAGAAAAATATATTTTCTTAGTTTATTTTAAGAACCACAGGTTCAAATTTTACATGTAATACTTCAAATGAAAGGTATTGCAGGTAATTACTTTAGGAACTTTGAATAATCAAAATAGCATACACAGTTTTCATATAAATCACATATAGCTATTTTAAAACTAGACACTTAGTGCAATTTTCAACAGTTCCTGGGGGGAGTAAGAGTTTGTTAGTTTTGGCAGGTAAGTAAACCACCTATGGGGTTCAAGTTTGGGTCCAAGGTAGCCCACCGTTGGGGGTTCAGAGCAACCCCAAAGTTACCACACCAGCAGCTCAGGGCCGGTCAGGTGCAGAGGTCAAAGTGGTGCCCAAAACGCATAGGCTTCAATGGAGAAGGGGGTGCCCCGGTTCCAGTCTGCCAGCAGGTAAGTACCCGCGTCTTCGGAGGGCAGACCAGGGTTTTTTTTTAGGGCACCGGGGGGGGGAAACAAGTCAGCACAGAAAGTACACCCTCAGCGGCACGGGGGAAGCCGGGTGCAGTGTGCGAACAAGCGTCGGGTTAGCAATAGAAATCAATGGGAGACCAAGGGGTCTCTTCAGCGATGCAGGCAAGGGGGGGGGGGGCTCCTCGGGGTAGCCACCACCTGGGCAAGGGAGAGGGCCTCCTGGGGTTCACTCCTGCACTGGAGTTCAGATCCTTCAGGTCCTGGGGGCTGCGGGTGCAGAGTCTTTTCCAGGCGTCGGGATCTGAGGAACAGGCAGTCGCAGTCAGGGGGAGCCTCGGGATTCCCTCTGCAGGCGTCGCTGTGGGGGCTAAGGGGGGGCAACTCTGGTTACTCACGGTCTCGCAGTCTCCGGGGAGTCCTCCCTGAAGTGTTTGTTCTCCACAAGTCGAGCCGGGGGCGTAGGGTGCAGAGTAGCAAGTCTCACGCTTCCGGCGGGAAACGCAAGTTGGTTTAAAGTTGATCCTTTGTTACAAAGTTGCAGTCTTGGGTGAACAGAGCCGCTGTCCTCGGGAGTTCTTGGTCCTTCTAGTGCAGGGCAGTCCTCTGAGGATTCAGAGGTCGCTGGTCCCTGGGGAAAGCGTCGCTGGAGCAGTGTCTTTAGAAGTGGGGAGACAGGCCGGTAGAGCTGGGGCCAAACCAGTTGGTGTCTCCGTCTTCTCTGCAGGGTTTTTCAGCTTAGCAGTCCTCTTCTTCTTAGGTTGCAGGAATCTAGTTTCCTAGGTTCTGGGGAGCCCCTAAATACAGAATTTAGGGGTGTGTTTAGGTCTGGGAGGGCAGTAGCCAATGACTACTAGCCCTGAGGGTGGCTACACCCTCTTTGTGCCTCCTCCCAAGGGGAGGGGGGGGTCACATTCCTATCCCTATTGGGGGAATCCTCCATCTGCAAGATGGAGGATTTCTAAAAGTCAGAGTCACCTCAGCTCAGGTTGCCTCCTTTTTTTTCCTCATTATCTCCTCTGGCCTTGCCGCCAAAAGTGGGGCCGTGGCCGGAGGGGGCGGGCAACTCCACTCGCTGGAATGCCCTGTGGTGCTGTAACAAAGGGGGTGAGCCTTTGAGGCTCACCGCCAGGTGTTACAGTTCCTGCAAGGGGGAGGTGATAAGCATCTCCACCCAGTACAGGCTTTGTTACAGTGCACAAATGCAGTGACAAATGCACTCTCCCCATGTGGCCAGCAACATGTCTCGAGTGTGGCAGGCTGCCAAAACCAGTCAGCCTACACGGGTAGTTGGTTAAGGTTTCAGGGGGCACCTCTAAGGTGCCCTCTGGGGTGTATGTTACAATAAAATGTACACTGGCATCAGTGTGCATTTATTGTGCTGAGAAGTTTGATACCAAACTTCACAGTTTTCAGTGTAGCCATTATGGTGCTGGGGAGTTTGTGTTTGACAGACTCCCAGACCATATACTCTTATGGCTACCCTGCACTTACAATGTCTAAGGTTTTGCTTAGGCACTGTAGGGGCACAGTGCTCATGCACTGGTGCCCTCACCTATGGTATAGTGCACCCTGCCTTAGGGCTGTAAGGCCTGCTAGAGAGGTGACTTATCTATACTGCATAGGCAGTGTGAGGTTGGCATGGCACCCTGAGGGGAGTGCCATGTCGACTTACTCGGTTTGTCCTCACCAGCACACACAAGCTGGCGAGCAGTGTGTCTGTGCTGAGTGAGGGATCCCCAGGGTGGCATAAGATATGCTGCAGCCCTTAGAGACCTTCCCTGGCATCAGGGCCCTTGGTACCAGGGGTACCAGTTACAAGGGACTTACCTGGATGCCAGGGTGTGCCAATTGTGAAAACAAAAGTACAGGTTAGGGAAAGAACACTGGTGCTGGGGCCTGGTTAGCAGGCCTCAGCACACTTTCAAATCAAAACTTATCATCAGCAAAGGCAAAAAGTCAGGGGGTAACCATGCCAAGGAGGCATTTCCTTACAGCTATGGTAGGGGCTACAAGCCGTGCTCAGTTCCACCCAGCCACCACTGCCAGCAGACTCCCCATTCCTTTTGTGGATGTGGATGGGGATGCGAGTGCTACAAGCCTCATGGGAAGCTAGGCCAGCAATCTGCACAGTCACCATCCCTCTGGCAGCCACAGCCTCCAAACCTCTTTAATATGCCCTCGCAGCATCACGGGCGACCTGATCTCTCACGATCAGGCACCACCTGCCCCACTGGCAAGCCATAGCTTCAAACAAGTGGATGCTGCAAATTGTTTGGTGGGTTTATGCCCTACCATTTAAAGAAATCTCGCTGTTCCTGCCACCGTCCTTAGATCGGCTTAGGGAGGACCATCTTTCCCTGTTACATCAGAAAGTATAGTTTTTAGGTCAAAGGAGCCATGGATAGGGTGATAACATCAGAAGTAGGCCGTGGTTTCTACTCGTGCCACTTCCTGGTGCCAAAGAAGGACATAGGCCTCCGTTCTATACGAGACCTGCTTCCATTCACCTACTTCCTGGAAAAAGAAGAAATTCAGAATGCTCACTTTGGCTTAGGTCCTGTCTGACCTTGACCCTGTTGACTGAATGGTCGTTTTGGACATGCAGGATGCCTATTTTCACATCCTTGTCCTGCCATCCCACTGAGATTACCTGCAGTTCATAGTGGGCCTCGACCACTTTCAATTTGCTGTGCTCCTCTTCATCTTACCAGCGCCCCTGGAGTGTTCATGAAAGTGATGGATGCAGCCCTTCAACGGAGGTCAGGGGTTCCAGTCTTCCCCCCCACCTCTGTGAGAAGCTGTTGAAGGTAAGCCTACCGCAGGCAGTTGTCTCCCACCTCCAGACTACAGCGGACCACCTGCACTCGCTGGAGTTTATTATAACTATGATGAAGTTACACCAAACTCCCTCTCAGACGCTCCCTTTCTTTCTGGATACCGTGCAGTTCTGCGCCTATCTACCAGAATGGTGAGTCCAGGATCTTCGGGCTATGATCCTGAAGTTCAGTTCTGGATTTCAGATTGACTGACTGAGACTGCTGATTCTGATGGCCTGCATCCTGCTGGTGAAGTACGCTCTATAGCATATGAAGGCTCTGCAGTGGGATCGAAAGTCCCAATAAGTGCAGCACCAGGGTAATCTCCCTGACCTGGTCCAGATATCAGAGGGCACTGCAAAAGATCTACAGTAATGGCTGACAAGCCACAGTTGGGGCAGCAGCATACCCTTCTCCCCTTCCCAACCAGGACTCAGTGATGACAGATGGTCACTCCTGAATAGGGCGAACATTTGGGAGAATTTAAGATCAGAGGACTCTGGTCTCCAGCGGTGTCTCCGCTCCCCATCAACTTGTTTGAGTTGAGATCAGTTCAATTGGCATTGAAATCCTTCCTCTCATCCAGCAAGGGAAGGCTGGTTCCAGTGTTTACGGTCAACATTACCACTGTGTGGTACTGCAACAAACAGGGCGAATGGGGGCCGAGGAGGCCCTGCGTCTCTGGACATAACCAGAACACCAGGACATTTTTTTTCTGGTCAAACAACACTCTGATCATCAGGGGGGACTAATTCAGCTGTCAATGCCTTGCGGACCACTAATGGTGTCTCCATCCAAAGGTGTGGTGCAAGGTCTCCTCCGCAACTGGGGAGAAACTTAGATCTTTTTGCCACAGCTGAGAACATGCATTTTTAGCACTCCTGTAGCCCTTCCACAAATACCTCTTCTACCCTCAGTTCTGAACAAGATAAGGGTGGACCAGGCCCAAGTTGTCCTATTGGCTCTGGATTGGACATGGAGAGTATGGTATCCTGAACTCCTGAGCCATGAGCATCATTCCTCCGATCAGGCTGCCCCTTCTAGACAAACTCCTGACACAGCTACAGGGCAGGGTCTTGCACCAGAACTTGCCCACACTCTGCTTTTGTGCTTGGAGACTGAGTGGCAAGAGTTGAGTCTTTGATCTCCTACCAAGTATGTGAGGCCATCTTGGCAGCAGGTGACAAAAACTGTATATGCCTACCATTGGGACAAGTTTATGGCTTGGTGCACTGAAAAAAACATTTTGCCCCACTGTCTGCACTCTTGTCTGAAGGGTTCTTGTTTTTGTCCTTAGCCCGGCAAGGCCATGCTCTGGCACAGTTGAGGGGTATTTTTCCGCCATCTCAACTTTCTTGCAATTTCCAGAACAACCCTTCCTGTTTAAGCAGCCATTGTGACATGTCTTTGGAAAGGACGTCAGCACGTTTTCATACCAAACCTTTTCTGATGGTCCAATGTGATCTTTAGTTTTAACATATGTGTTTCCATTTTGACCCCGTGCATATCTGCCCTCGAAGACTCCTAATCATCAAGACTGTCCATCACGTCAGAAATAGTCACGTTAAAACACATTGATGTCTGCATGCTGGGGTGGCTCCTATATAGAGACACCACGGATGTCTCTTCCGGTGTGGACGCCGCTGACCGGGGATCAAGCAGAGGAGAGGTACTGCTTAAGAATTTCTGAAAACCGTCTGACATCTCAGGAATATTCTAAGGTGAGGAATCTGAGGTTTGATAGTCTCTACCAAATAAGGCATTACCAAAGGTAAGTAACGTGTTCTGTAATGTATAGTATTTAGGGAGTGTGTGTGTGTGCTTTTTTCATAAAATTACTTGTCCTTTTACAATATAAAGCACTGACTTGACAATGTGAGTAGTACTGCTTACCAGTGAGCTGGGGTTACTAGCCCACACCACCTCCCCTGATTAGACCCTCGCTACTCTGAGAGAGTCAAGTGCTACCTATGGGTTACTTGGTTCCTAGTAAAAGGACAATTGCAGACTTATTACTTGTGAAGGACTTACATTCTTCACAACTAGTAACCCAATTTCTTACATTAGGTTTCTCACAGATTTACAAACTGTTTCCTACAAATAATTTTATTCTGCCGGCTTGGAACTTGAACTTAGTGCTGATACCTTTTATGGTTTTTCCCTTTGAGCCAGTGCATGCTTGTGTTAATAAATCACTTTCTTGGAAAGTAGCTTTTTTGTAGTGATTACTTATATCAAGCCATTGTCCAAAATGCAGTCCGCTTCTCCATCTGTGTTCTGTTTACGTCTTGCCTACTAGACCACACGTGCTAGTTGTCGCAAGACATATTGTGGACTTAACAAGAGCCTACATGTGCTTGGAACCCTACCATTGCTTACCATTAGTTGGCTTTCATGTCACTCATTTGCCTGCTTCTTACTCGTGTCCCAGCTTGTCAATCTTATGTTTGTCCCTCCCATGGAGCATCAATTCTTTACAGTCACTTTTGATTGGGTGGCTTCAATTGCTTTTTAAGCAATACTTATTATACTAATACTCCGTGAGAGTGCATATGGTTTCCTTAAGTTTCGCTCCCTGCACTGCTTGTTGCTCTCTCATGTGCTTCTCCCTGCCCCCTCCATGTTGCACTCACCCTTGTGTGCTCCCCTCACCCTTCCACTTCTGTTGCCAGCATCTCCATGTGCTTCTCCCCTACTTGCTCCACATTGCACTCTTGCCTGTTGCTTCTCCTCCCAGAACCATGCCCATCTTGTTGTTTCCACATCCTTCTCCCACTCGAAGCTTCTTCTGCCCCCTCCCTTTTTTTGCTTCCATCCCTTAATACCGCCAATCCCCCCCCCCCCACCAAGTGATCACCCACCTTATTGTTTTTCCTTCTTAGTTACTGATCGTACTTGACTCAATAATCAGAGGAAAAAAAGGGTGTGGTGTACATTTTGTGTGTGTGTACCTACAAAATAACACATAGGTAGCTGCAGAAAAGGCTTTGTTCGATAACATCTGTCGCTGTAGATACACATGGTCTGCATAGCTCGCCATCTGGTGTTGGGTCGGAGTGTTACAAGTTGTTTTTCTTCGAAGAAGTGTTTTCGAGTCACTGGACCGAGTGACTCCTCCTTCTGTGCTCATTGCGCATGGGCGTCGACTCCATCTTCGATTGTTTTCTTTCCGCCATCGGGTTCGGACGTGTTCCTGTCGCTCCGAGTTTCGGAACGGAAAGATAGCTGAAAACGGAAGATTTTCGACGGTATGGTTGCGATCCGGTTCGAGATAAACACATACGACGACGCATTGAACATCGAAGCGCTTCGGTGCCCTTCGGGGTAGATTTCGGCACACCGTCGGGGCCTAGTCGGCCCGACCGCGTGGAGAACAACGCCGATGGAACGGACCCCGTTTCGATTCTGCCCTGAATGCCACAACAAATATCCCTATACGGACCAACACTCGGTCTGTAACCTGTGCCTGTCACCCGAGCACAGCGAAGAATCCTGTGAGGCCTGTCGGGCGTTCCGGTCCCGAAAAACTCTGCGCGACCGTCGAGCGAGAAGACTGCAGATGGCGTCCACGCCAAAAGAGCATCGGCAGTTCGAGACAGAAGAGGAACAGGAGGAATCCTTTTCCATCCAGGATTCAGACTCCGACGAACTCGACAATACAAAAACTGTGAGTAAGACGTCGAGATCAGAAATTAAAAAAGGCAAAAAGGCCCAGGGGACGCCACTGCCAACCGGCCATGGCTCAACCCAAATTCACGGTGACCAACAATCGGCACCGAAAAAGGCCCATTCAGTGTCGAGATCGTCCGACTCCGGTCGAGACACCGGCACGCAGCCTCCTCGGGACCGAGAGAGTACTAAAGAGAAGCATCGACACCGAGAGTTCGGTGTCGACACGGATCGACGCCGAGACAGTGGCGCCGAAGACCAAAGAGGCCAAGATTTTTCGGCACAGAAGAAGAGGAAGGTTACCTCGGAGCCGAAAAAACAAACAACAGGGTTTTCGGAGCCGAAAAAAGCACCAACAGACCCAGTTTCAGGCTCCTATACTGAAGAACATTCTATGTCTTCACAAATGAAAAGACACAGATTCGAACAAGAACTGCAATCCACTGAAGTGGATCACACGCAAAAGCGTATCTTTATTCAGCAGGGGACAGGGAAGATCAGTACCCTTCCACCTGTAAAAAGAAAGAACACTTCAGTTTGGAGCACGAGAGGCTCCTCAGCAACAAACAGCAAAGACGGTAACACCTCCTCCCTCGCCTCCACCTGTAACTCCGGCTTCGCCAACTTACACCCCGTCATATTCGCCAGCTCACACCGCCATGAGCCACGACGACCAAGATCAAGACGCGTGGGACTTGTACGATGCACCAGTGTCTGATAACAGCCCAGACACATACCCAACTAGGCCATCACCACCTGAGGACAGCACAGCCTATTCACAAGTGGTGGCTAGAGCAGCTCAGTTCCATAATGTGGAACTACACTCTGAACAAGTAGAGGATGACTTTTTATTTAACACCCTCTCCTCCACCCACAGCTCCTACCAAAGCCTGCCTATGCTCCCAGGCATGCTACGCCATGCAAAGGAGATCTTCAAGGAGCCAGTTAAAAGTAGGGCAGTAACGCCTAGAGTGGACAAAAAGTATAAGGCGCCTCCTACGGACCCTGTATTCATCACCTCTCAGCTGCCACCAGATTCTGTGGTGGTAGGGGCTGCCAGAAAACGGGCAAATTCACACATTTCTGGGGATGCACCTCCCCCAGATAAAGAAATCAGAAAGTTCGATGCAGCCGGGAAGAGGGTCGCTGTCCAGGCAGCAAACCAGTGGCGCATCGCAAACTCACAAGCGCTGCTAGCGCGATACGACAGAGCCCACTGGGATGAGATGCAGCATCTCATTGAACATCTCCCAAAAGATCTACAAAAAAGAGCAAAACAGGTTGTTGAGGAGGGTCAAAACATCTCCAACAATCAAATACGCTCCTCTATGGATGCAGCAGACACAGCCGCAAGGACCATTAATATGTCCGTTACCATCCGTAGGCACGCATGGCTCAGAACGTCTGGATTCAAGCCAGAAATTCAGCAGGCAGTACTTAACATGCCAGTAAACGAAAAACTTCTGTTCGGTCCGGAGGTCGACACAGCCATAGAAAAGCTCAAAAAGGACACTGACACTGCCAAGGCCATGGGCGCACTCTACTCCCCACAGAGCAGAGGATCTTATACCACCTTCCGCAAAACACCTTTTAGAGGAGGGTTTCGGGGTCAGGCCACACAAGCCAGTACCTCACAGTCCGCACCGTCCACCTACCAGGGACAGTACAGGGGAGGCTTTCGGGGCCAGTATAGAGGAGGGCAATTCCCTAGGAATAGAGGAAGATTTCAAAGCCCCAAAACCACTACCAACAAGCAGTGACTCACACGTCACTCACCCCCCCCCACACAACACCAGTGGGGGGAAGGATAGGTCAATATTACGAAGCATAGGAGGAAATAACTACAGACACATGGGTCCTAGCAATTATCCAACATGGTTATTGCATAGAATTCCTGCAATTCCCTCCAGACATACCACCAAAATCACAAAATTTATCAAAACACCATTCACAGCTTCTAGAGATAGAAGTTCAAGCACTACTGCAAAAAGATGCAATCAAATCAAATCATTAACATTTATAAAGCGCGCTACTCACCCGTGCGGGTCTCAAGGCGCTAGGGGGGAGAGGGGGGGTTATCGCTGCTCGAACAGCCAAGTCTTTAGGAGTCTCCGGAAAGCGGAGTGGTCCTGGGTGGTCCTGAGGCTGGTGGGGAGGGAGTTCCAGGTCTTGGCCGCCAGGAAGGAGAAAGATCTCCCACCCGCCGTGGAGCGGCGGGTGCGAGGGACGGCAGCAAGTGCGAGGCCAGCGGAGCGGAGGGGGCGGGTGGGGACGTAGAAGCTGAGGCGTCTGTTGAGGTATTCCGGTCCCTTGTTGTGGAGGGCTTTGTGTGCGTGGGTGAGAAGACGGAAGGTGATCCTTTTGCTGACTGGGAGCCAATGCAGGTGTCTCAGGTGTGCGGAGATGTGGCTGTTGCGGGGTACGTCGAGGATGAGGCGGGCCGAGGCGTTTTGGATGCGTTGCAGGCGGTTTTGGAGTTTGGCTGTGGTCCCGGCGTAGAGGGTGTTGCCGTAGTCCAGGCGGCTCGTGACGAGGGCGTGGGTCACGGTTTTTCTGGTGTCGGCGGGGATCCAGCGGAAGATCTTACGGAGCATGCGGAGAGTGAGGAAGCAGGCGGAGGACACGGCGTTGACTTGCTTGGTCATGGTGAGAAGAGGGTCCAAGATGAAGCCGAGGTTGCGGGCGTGGTCTGCGGGGGTCGGTGCGGTGCCGAGGGCCGTGGGCCACCAGGAGTCGTCCCAGGCGGACGGGGTGTTGCCGAGGATGAGGACTTCCGTTTTTTCAGAGTTCAGCTTTAGGCGGCTGAGCCTCATCCAATCTGCGACGTCCTTCATACCCTCTTTTAGGTTGGTCTTGGCGCTGGCGGGGTCCTTGGTGAGGGAGAGTACAAGTTGGGTGTCGTCGGCGTAGGAGGTGATGATGATGTCGTGCTTGCGTACGATGTCGGCGAGGGGGCTCATGTAGACATTGAAGAGTGTCGGGCTGAGCGATGAGCCTTGAGGTACGCCGCAGATGATCTTGGTGGGTTCTGAGCGAAACGGAGGGAGGTAAACTCTTTGGGAGCGGTTAGCGAGGAAGGAGGCGATCCAGTCCAGGGCCTGGCCTTGGATCCCGGTGGAGCGTAGGCGGGTGATTAGGGTGCGGTGACAGACGGTGTCAAAGGCAGCCGAGAGGTCGAGGAGAATGAGGGCGACTGTTTCACCGTTGTCCATCAGGGTTCTGATGTCGTCTGTGACTGAGATGAGGGCGGTTTCCGTGCTGTGGTTGGTTCGGAATCCGGTTTGTGAAGGGTCGAGCAGGTTGTTGTCTTCCAGGAAGGTGGTCAGCTGTTTGTTGACGGTCTTTTCTATTACCTTGGCTAGGAAAGGTAGAAGAGAGATGGGGCGGAAGTTTTTCAGGTCGCTTGGGTCAGCCGTAGGTTTCTTTAGTAGGGCGTTGACTTCAGCGTGCTTCCAGCATTCGGGGAAGGTAGCAGAAGAAAAAGAAGAGTTGATGACGGTCTGGAGGTGCGGGGCGATGATGTCGTCGGCTTTGTTAAAGATGAAGTGCGGGCAGGGGTCCGAAGGGGCGCCGGAGTGGATAGAGTTCATGATGGATTTGGTTTCTTCCGTGTTGATGTGGGTCCAGTTGTTGAGGGCTTCTAGAGATAGAAGTTCAAGCACTACTGCAAAAAGATGCAATAGAATTAGTACCAAGCACACAAATAAACACAGGAGTTTATTCACTGTACTTCTTGATACCAAAAAAGGACAAAACACTGAGACCAATTCTAGACCTCAGAGTAGTAAACACATTCATCAAATCAGACCACTTTCACATGGTCACACTACAAGAAGTGTTAAACCATTGCTCAAAAAACACAACTACATGACAACCCTAGACCTCAAAGACGCATATTTCCATATACCAATACATCAATCACACAGAAAATATCTAAGGTTTGTATTCAAAGGAATACATTACCAATTCAAAGTATTGCCTTTCGGTTTAACAACCGCTCCAAGGGTATTCACAAAATGCCTAGCAGTAGTCGCTGCACACATCAGAAGGCAGCAAGTACATGTATTCCCGTATCTAGACGACTGGCTAATCAAAACCAGTTCGCTCATACAATGCTCAAACCACACAAATCAAGTCATACAAACCCTCTACAAACTAGGGTTCACCGTCAACTTTGCAAAATCCAACATTCAGCCAAGCAAAGTACAGCAATATCTAGGAGCCATAATAGACACGACAAAAGGAGTAGCAACGCCAACTCCACAAAGAATTCACAATTTCAACAGAGTCATTCAACACATGTCTCCAAATCAAACAATACAAGCAAGAACAATACTACAGCTCCTAGGCATGATGTCCTCATGCATAGCCATTGTCCCAAACGCAAGACTGCACATGAGGCCCTTACAACAGTGCCTAGCCTCACAGTGGTCTCAAGCACAGGGTCACCTTCTAGATCTGGTGTTAATAGACCGCCAAACTTACCTCTCGCTTCTATGGTGGAACAGTATAAATTTAAACAAAGGGCGGCCTTTCCAAGACCCAGTGCCACAGTACATAATAACAACAGATGCTTCCATGACAGGGTGGGGAGCACATCTCAATCAACACAACATAAGAGGACAATGGAACATACATCAAACAAAACTGCATATAAATCATCTAGAATTATTAGCAGTTTTTCAAGCACTAAAAGCTTTCCAACCAATCATAACCCACAAATACATCCTTGTCAAAACAGACAACATGACAACGATGTATTATCTAAACAAACAAGGAGGAACACATTCAACGCAGTTAAGCTTATTAGCTCAAAACATATGGAAGTGGGCAATCCACCATCAAATTCGCCTAGTAGCACAGTTTATTCCAGGGATCCAGAATCAACTGGCAGACAATCTCTCTCGAGATCACCAGCAAGTCCACGAATGGGAAATCCACCCACAAATTCTGAACACCTACTTCACACTCTGGGGAACACCTCAAATAGACTTATTTGCAACAAAAGAGAACGCAAAATGCCAAAACTTCGCGTCCAGATACCCACACAAGCAATCCCAAGGCAATGCCCTATGGATGAACTGGTCAGGAATATTTGCTTACGCTTTTCCTCCTCTCCCTCTCCTCCCTTATCTAGTAAACAAATTGAGTCAAAACAAACTCAAACTCATTTTAATAGCACCAACGTGGGCAAGACAACCCTGGTACACAACACTGCTAGATCTATCTGTAGTACCCCACATCAAACTGCCCAACAAACCAGATCTGTTAACGCAACACAACCAACAGATCAGACACCCAGATCCAGCATCGCTGAATCTAGCAATCTGGCTCCTGAAATCATAGAATTCGGACACTTACAACTTAACCAAGAGTGTATGGAAGTCTTAAAGCAGGCCAGAAGGCCATCCACTAGACACTGCTACGCAAGTAAGTGGAAAAGATTTGTTTGTTACTGCCATCATAATCAGATACAACCACTAGACACAACTCCAAAACATATAGTAAATTACTTGCTTCATTTACAAAAAGCAAAGCTAGCCTTCTCTTCTATTAAAATACACCTTGCAGCAATATCTGCATACCTGCAGACTACCTATTCAACTTCCTTGTATAGGATACCAGTCATCAAAGCATTCATAGAAAGTCTTAAAAGAATTATACCACCAAGAACACCACCTGTTCCTTCATGGAACCTAAACGTGGTCCTAACAAGACTCATGGGCCCACCTTTCGAACCCATGCACTCTTGCGGAATACAATTCCTAACCTGGAAAGTTGCCTTTCTCATCGCCATTACATCTCTGAGAAGAGTAAGTGAAATTCAGGCGTTCACAACTCAGGAACCTTTTATACAAATACATAAAAATAAGGTCGTCCTACGAACTAATCCAAAATTTTTACCAAAAGTTATTTCACCGTTCCATCTAAATCAAACTGTAGAACTACCAGTTTTTTTCCCGCAGCCAGATTCTGTGGCTGAAAGAGCACTACATACATTAGATGTCAAAAGAGCATTAATGTACTACACTGACAGAACGAAAAACATCAGAAAGACTAAACAGCTATTTATTGCATTCCAAAAACCTCATGCAGGTAACCCAATATCAAAACAAGGTATAGCCAGATGGATTGTTAAATGCATCCAAATCTGCTACCTTAAAGCAAAAAGACAACTGCCCATTACTCCCAGGGCACATTCAACAAGGAAAAAAGGTGCTTCAATGGCCTTTTTAGGAAACATCCCAATGCATGAAATATGTAAGGCAGCCACATGGTCTACGCCTCACACATTCACCAAACACTACTGTATAGATGTGCTATCCGCACAACAAGCTGCAGTAGGTCAAGCTGTATTAAGAACTCTATTTCAGACAACTTCTACTCCTACAGGCTAAACCACCGCTTATGGGGAAATAACTGCTTACTAGTCTATGCAGACCATGTGTATCTACAGCGACAGATGCCATCGAACTGAAAATGTCACTTACCCAGTGTACATCTGTTCGTGGCATCAGTCGCTGAGATTCACATGGGCCCACCCACCTCCCCGGAAGCCTGTAGCAGTTCAGAAGTTACCTTCAATTTTGTACATTTGTATATATATTATTTAAACCTTTAATAGGTACATACTTACACATTTCATTGCGCGGGCACTATTACTATAGTACAACTCCTACCTCACCCTCTGCGGGGAAAACAATCGAAGATGGAGTCGACGCCCATGCGCAATGATCACAGAAGGAGGAGTCACTCGGTCCAGTGACTCGAAAACACTTCTTCGAAGAAAAACAACTTGTAACACTCCGACCCAACACCAGATGGCGAGCTATGCAGACCATGTGAATCTCAGCGACTGATGCCACGAACAGATGTACACTGGGTAAGTGACATTTTCATTTTTTATTCTTTAGCCATGCTGCATATCATCGTAGATGATGTGCAGCATGGCTTTGCTTCAGTAAAGCGAATAGATCCTAGCGCCAAAAGTTTTGGCTTTGCCAATCCTTGTTCATAAAGGTAGGTGAGTTCAACAGATAAAGTCCTCTACTATTTTCCCAAAATTTTAACAGTTTCACAGATTGCCTGCTTGCCTTCTTCCCTCCACCCCATCCTTCAAAGGATGAGGAGAGGTTTAATAGGTTAAATCATAGGAAAGTTCTGAGTTTTTATATCCAGCGGATGTCATAATTTTGACAGGATAATATGTGTCCTTTAAAGGGCCTATGATAGACTTGTTAGAAAGCAGACTGTTTTGTGGATCTTGTTGGGTGTGGGGCTCTTAACAAGTTAGCTGGAAAAAGCTCTGGACGATTTTGGGCTCATTCCGTGAGGGGCATGTCTGTGACCTCTGCCCTGTTCCGATTCACTCTGTTTGCAGAGCTGTTACCTGATCAGCTTTTTCTCAAAACACTTGAGACTGGGATTTGTACTTGGTCTTTTGGGAGAGACGTTTTGGTCTAGTTTTGTTACTCTCCTCATCTCTTATGTTTTTCTGCAGCGGTGTGGCTTGGAAGTGATCAAATGAGTCTTCTGTGGAGGTTAGTATCCATTTAGAAGAAGATGTTACTTACCTAGGTTAATAGCCTATCTGATGTATGACTACTCCCACAGATGACTCATGGCCTCCTATCTACCCCGCAGGAGGTTTTTTGTACAGTTTTAATTTGTATGCTTTTTACACACTTGTGGTTGGGTGGTTTGAAAATAGATCGAACTGGCATTTCCGGCAATTTAACGCCTTATATGGTAGTCAGTATATTTTCGCTGCCTCTCATGACACTGTCCAGTGACACTTATGATAGCGAGTAGTGTGTAAAATTCACAAATCAACTTGGCTTCTAGGACGAATGTTCAGTTGACTAATCGGTGGGAGCAATCATACCCATCAATATAATAAAAAGTAATGTTACCAAAGGTAAGTAATCTTCTCATAAAAGTGCTTATTTTCTTATTTCTGAAAATGTTGTGAAGTGTAGGCTGTTAAGACTTGGTTACCAGTATTGTAAGATATATTATGTTTTTGGTAATATGAAAGTTGTGCACCAGTTAGTATATTGATGAAAAAAGCAATGTAATTAATAAAAAAAAAAGACAAAACCTGTTTTCTGTACAAATATTCATAGTAATGTTCCTGAGTTAAGTTTATCTGAAACAGTAACGCAACAGAAACGTGCTCTTAGAACTGTCCGTGCATATTGAGGCCATCATCTCAGTAACTAAAAAACAAACTTTGATAAATGTTAGCGTTAACCTGTTCTTCCACATTTTGTATCTCTTCTAGACTTACATGCTTCAGAATTCACTGGAGCATATGCAGCTGTTTGACTTACTGAAGAGGATGCTGTCATATGAGCCTTCCATGAGGATCACGCTCCATGAAGCCCTGAGCCACCCATTCTTCAGTGGCTTGACTCAAGAAGAGCGAGCCTTGTGCCCCCGAAGTTCAAACCGTGACCTTAGCAGATGACTGGTTCCTTTAAAGGGCTGACCTCTGGGTTCAAGGGGTGTTGTTTTTTATATGCTGTTGTACATACTCTGGTCGTTACGCACTACCTTGAAGAAAGATAAAGTGAACTGATAGATATTACTCGCCACCTTTTCCTCTGAAGTCAAGAAACAACAATACTGAGGCAGAGTGAGATGTCGTGAGAACGTACAACTCCAAAGCTTGTCATCTCTGGGGATATTTATGTTGTAAAAATGGAAATAAAGGTGTTTTTCTTATAGTTTGATAATTGGCTGCATTGATGCCCTTTCTAGTATTTCAGTGGAACCTTACATAGCCACTGCACACTGTATATGTGCTTTAGCTTAGGCAAGCTATGGACAGTTGACTAGATTTGTCCCTTTTCTAACAGATTCACTGCCTTTCTTTTATATGATATATATTAGCAGATGCCCGCTGTGTTTTGCAAGTTGAAAACTCTTGGACACAGTCTGCGTCTCTCTTGTGTTTTTCTCTGTTTCTCGCTTTTTCTCTCAGTTGGAGCAGTTAGATGAAACATAACCTTTTCCGCAGTGTTACAGGAGCCAGGTTGGTATTCTGGTCATGGGTGTGCAGGAGACGTCACCCTTAACTAATTTCCTTCTCTCAGCATTAACATAGGGTAACAGATTTACCATAGAAGACATTTTTCCACAGATGATGCTTAGAAGTGTTATGCTGGTGATACCACTGAAAAACCTTAATTTCTGATGGATACATCTACCTTTTGAATATCCCCAATGCCCGAGCATTCCACGTAAACATTTCTTTTCAGCTCACTCACGTCGACGAGGACGTCACAATGGGACTCTACATGATGTCCTTGAAGCCATAGGAATCCCTTGTCAGTGTACTGACGTCAGTTCCCTTTTTTTCTGCACCTTTGAATCGTAACAGTTTTTTCAATAGACTCTCCATAGTGTAGGATTCCTGCAACACTTTTTCAAAGAAGTTGCAATGTTGTTGCAGAAAAAATGTCTTCTCCAAGGGAGCATGGGTTCAAGCCCTGCAGGGAATGTGAGGGTCAAATGTCCATCACCTGATCGTCATGAAGACTGTCTTTGTTCGGACCACAGTATCGACCCTTCATGGCGAAGGCAAGAAAGGAGAAATGAGGATGTCTGAAGTCTCTTCCTCGTTCGGAGTCGCCTGTCCCCCCATTCCTCGAAGTCATCAAAGAGGAAGCATAAGAAGAACCAGCATCTTAGTTCCTGGCATCAGTCTTCGATAGGAGTCTCCAAGGTTAGTGTCTCTGCATCCGAAGTCACCTGAAGATGGAGGTGAGGTGACTCCTTTCCTGTAACCCTTCCGACGTCGCCGTGGAGTCCAAGGCAGCTTCCGACTTCACCTGAACGTCCTTACCTGGAGCCAGAAGAAGTTCCAGTTCTTACTCCTGCTCCTGTCGAGGGGTTGGAAGTGGAGCAGGTGTATCCATCTTTCCCGGCTCCAGGCTCTGACCCATCGAATTTCTTAAATGCCACGAACAGCATTTATTCCAGGGCGATGACTCCATCTAGCATGCCTGCACCCATGGGTCCACTTTTCCTATTTTTTGGGTGGTTTTCCAGCGTAATACAAGCAGGTGCCATTTATGCCTATGGCCCAGGTATCCTGGCCTCATCGGGCATAGAGGAATATGAGTCGATTGCCAGGCGAAATTCAGCAGGAGTCAGCGGCGCTAGTTGTGCGCTCTCAAACATCAGCTGAATCCACACTGGCGTAACATAATTCAACTCCAATGCTGCTAGCCGCTTCTAGGCAGGTGCCAAACTCTCTGGTGCCATTGCCCCAATCACAGCTGCAGGTACTGGCTTTCCTAACGCAGTTGTCGAAGGGAGGCGCAGAGGCTTCTGGAAAAGGAGCAGTATTTTTGGGGAGATTGAGACCCTTATCTGGAGGAGGGTGAAATTGTTTCTTTGGATCCAGAGTTTGAAGGTCAGGAAGTAGCAAGTGAATTGGACACCTCCCCATATTAGGAGCTGTTGTCGCCAAAAGGTATTTCTCCTCCTTAGGTGACTTTTTACGATTCAGTGATGAGGAAGGCAGCTGATATGTTGAAATTGCTGCTTTCTTCAACTGAACTCAATTCTAATTTGTTGACTGAAGTACTGCATTCCTCTGCCTCTTCAGGCTTGGCAGGTATGGCAGAAGCCTATGTCATCCTCTGCAGCATCTAGGCCCATTGCAAGGAGATAAAAGCCTGCTCGGGGGGGATCCAATGTTTTATCCACTCATCCTTTGCCTGAGATTGGTGGTACAGGCTTCCTGTTCTTCAAAGTTATCTCCTGGGTCTTTTCTGACAACTCCTGTGGACAAAGTATCAAAGAAAATGGAACAGTCTGCAAAGAAAATGTTTTCCTCTGGTAGTATGGCTTTGAAGTCAACCAAAGCAATCTGTTCGTTGGGACTGTACATTCATGCTCTGGTCTAGCCAGCAAAAACAGTTGCCTGAGCTGCTGAGTGACAGTGAGGCCGCTGCTTGACAGGTTATTCTATCGGGCTGGATACAACTGATTTAGTGGCTAGAACGATGGGGGACTTCAGTCGCTACAAGGAGGCACGTGTGGCTGAGAGGGTCTGGGTTTTCAACTGATGTGCTGGCTACCCTGATAGATTTTCTGTTTCATGGGTCAAGACTGTTTGGCACCAAAGCTAATTCTGCCTTGGAGAGATTCAAGGACAGCAAGGCAATGGCAAGATATGTAGGCCTTCAAACGCAACCTAAAGACTATAGGCATTTTCAGAGGTTCCGGGGGTTTGACCGGAACATCTGCTTTTGTGGAAGGCAGCAGTACCACCAACAGCAGCCGTCCAATACCCTCTACAGGAGTTACATAGGGTGTGACAAAAGTAGACAACAAGGAGCTGCCCATCAGTCATCCTCCTCCTCTTCCTCTTGCTCCCCGGCCAACGTCACAGGAAAGCAGCCCTAGTTTTGCCATCCTGGCGCATGCTTTGCCAGTGAGAGGACGAGTGTCCCATTTTCTACCTCAGTGACAATCCATAACCTTGGATCAGTGAGTTTTGAATACAGTAGAAAATGGTACGCCCTACCCTTCTAGGAATTTCTCCCACCCTTTCCTCCACAACAAGGTTTTTTTTTCTGAAGAACATCTTTTACTTCTTCAGCAGGAGGTCCAATCCATACTTTTAAAGGGTGCAGTAGAGTTTGTTCCAGAGCAGTTTCAGGGTCACAGATGCAATTCCTGGTGCTTCCTGATTCCCAAAGAGGACGATGATTTACTGCAGTGTTCGCTTTTCGAACTTTCAAAAGCCACACCAATTAACACTGACCACAGTCTGTTGCAGGCACAACACCGGGGGAAATGAAGTGAAGCATTGCTTTGTGATGCAGACATAGTCCATGAAAATGCCACAAGGGCCTTTGCTTGAAATGAAATAGCTTAATAATGACATGCTTTAAGGCCTCCAAGTTCACAGCATATACTCGGGTGAACTTGCACTAGGTCACCCCCCACCCCTTTGATCACATCCATCCATCAACCGCTCTTGCTTTTATGTTGAGTGCAGTGGGATAACAAATTTGCAGCCAAAGGGTGAGTGATAATTTGTCCAATTCTAGACATCAGGATTTTGAACTGGTTCCTCAAGCAGGAAACATTTATAATGCTGACCCTCGCACAGGTGCTTCTTGCGCTGGAAAAGGAGGACTGGATGGTCTCGATCTATTTGTAGGATGCGTAC
The DNA here is from genome assembly GCF_031143425.1 of Pleurodeles waltl. Taxonomy (NCBI): domain Eukaryota; kingdom Metazoa; phylum Chordata; class Amphibia; order Caudata; family Salamandridae; genus Pleurodeles; species Pleurodeles waltl. Next base: position 182,368,326 of record NC_090440.1, read on the forward strand.
ATTTCCCCTTCTTCAATCGCACAGAATGTATCTTCACTGTATGGTGGAGTCTCGGCATTAGCAACACAAAAGGATGATGGACGGAGTGCTGAAACTTTTTAAACACACACCCCCAGTCACAGATCTGGGTTTAATCCATCGGTCTTTTGCTCACTCGAGTTTGGACCCAGCCATATGCAAATCAGTCTTGACCCTGCTCCTCCTGGGAACAGTCAAGCCCTAACTGTCAGGCCAGGTCCTCCCTGGAACTGAAACAAGCATCCTGGGACCATTTTCGGGGTATCACCCCTCATCAGCCAGGCTACCTTGAATCTAGTGGCACAGCGAGCAAGAGAGCCATGTCTGGGCATACCGTGGCCAACTTATGGTGAGTTTAGCAACACAAAAGGATGATTGAAAATTTTGGCACTCAGTCTAACACTCACCCACAGTCACAGATCTCCATTACCAGTTTGCAGTCCTTCCATTTAGTCTTACTTTTGCACCTCAAGACGTCACCAAGGTGATTGTGGTGTTGCAGCCCATCTCAGAAGCTGAGGAGTACCAGTATTGCGTTACCTGGGCGATTAACTGATCAAAACTAAGTCTCCAGAGTTGGTGCTGCATTACTCAATTGTTATTCAACTGGACTTTTCTACCAATGAGCACAAGTCCCAGCTAGAGCCCTCTCAGTGCACTCTGTTCATAGGGGCAGTACTGGACATTATGGTGAATCGAGCCTGCCTTCCTCAGAGGATTATGGACACTAAGGCTATGATTCCGATGTTTCAGAATGGAGCTATGGTTCCAGTCATGAAGGTCTTGCACCTGCTCAGTGTAATAACCTCCTGCATTCTGTTGGTCACTCATGCACTTTGGCACATGAGGACCCTCCAGTGGTGCCTCTGCTGGCAGTGGTCTCAACACAATGGGGATCTCAAGGAGTTGGTCAGGATCTCCAGAGAGACTCCAGCAGATTGTCGATGGTGAGGAGTGTCTGCAATCTGTCTCAAGGGAAGCCGTTTTACCCTCCACATCCGGTGGCCACAGTGATAATGGATTGCCTCCACCTTAGGGTTGGGAGCTCATCTGGAGGTCAAAGTACTTTGGGCTCCAGAAGAAAGATCGTTTCATATCAATCTATTGGAGTGGCAGGCCATACGTCTGGCTCTCAAGGCCTGCCTTCCCTCCACTTGAGGTCAGTCAGTGCAGGCTGTAGCAGACAATACTACCGCAATGTGGTACATAAATAGGGAGGAGTAGGGTTGTATCTTCTCTGCAGAGAAGCTCTACGACTCCAGTTCTGGGCCCAGGACCATCAGATTTGTATCATGGCAAATCACTTGGCAGGAGTTCTGAACCTGCATGCGGACAATCTGTCTGTATTTTTGAGCTGATCGCAAATGGCGTCTCCATCCGGAAGAGGTGCTTCACATTTTATGGTTATGGGGGACCCCTCAGATAGACTTTTTTGCCACTCATGAGAACAATCATTGCCCGTCATTCTGTGCCTCCAGTATCCGGTGCAGGGAGCATTGGAGGATGCGTTTCAATTGGACTGGGCTCCCAGCTGTTTTACACGTTTCCTCCCATACCCTTGATTCCTTGAGTTTTTAGGAAGATATACCAGGACCGGGCCTAAGTCCTATTAATAGTCCCAGATAGACCACAAATGGTGTGGTACACAGTTCTTTATTACCTCTCATTGTGCCTTCCGCTCTGTCTCCCTCTCAGGGCAGACCTCCTGTCGCTGTGGCAGCTTATACACCACACCTCCAGAGCTCGCACCTAAATGCATGGCGATTGAACGGGGTAATGTGAGTTCTCTCTCTTCCACTTGATGTGGTGGATGTTATTTTATCAGCTAGGAGACAGTCCACCAAATCTGTTTATTCTGTCAGATGGGCTAGATTTGTAAAGTGGTGTGAGGAAAAATCTATTGACCCCTTAAAATCCCATTTATCTGACATTTTACATTTTGTGCTTTCCCTTGCACAGTTGCAGCAGTTAAGGGTTATTTGTCTGCCCTTTTGGCTTTCCTTTTTTTTTTTTTTTCTTTTTTTTTACCCGATTAACCTTCTCTGTTTAAGTTCCCTATAGTGATAAGATTTACAGAGGGACTTACTAACAGATATCCTACCACTCCATTTGTTATGCTTCAGTGAGATCTTAATTTGGTTCTAACTTACCTTATCAGTTCTACATAGGTGTCCTTTTAGACTACCTAGCTTTAAAAATATTTTTCTGCTCGTTGTAACGTTTTGCCAGACGTGTTAGTGAATTACAGGCATCGTGTGAAGCCTTCCTTCACAACTTTCTATGCAGATAATTTGGTATTGGGAACCAGGGCTACTTACCTTCCAAAAGTGGTTACGCCTTTCCACTTGAGACAGTCTTTCACTCTTCCTACTTTCTATCCCCCTCAACATCCATCTATGGAGGAGGAAAGACTTCATTGGTTAGATCCTAAAAGGGCTGTTAGCTTTTAAAAAGACAGGTCACGTGATCTAAGGCTGGCTGATCAGGTGTTTGTTGGCTATGTGGACTAGATGAAAGGAGAAGCTGTGAATAAAAATACTTTGTCCAGAGGGAACATCCTGTGCATAATGATTTGCTATGCCATGACTAATAAAGAGGCACCAAAAGGTATTAGAGATCATTACACTAGAGCTGTTTTCTACTTTTGCAAAGCACTCTTCCTTAGAGTCTCATGTGAGGAGGGGCGCCACTTTGCTTGTTCTGTTTTCCAAGATTTTTTGCTATAGCCAGACACCCACCCACCTCCTGGTGTGGGACTACTTCGGTACTCTATTCAAAAGGTGAGGAATCCACACGTAGACATATTCATCAGAAAGGCAAGTTACGTACCTTTGGTAATGCTCTTTCTGGCAGATACATTATTCCTCACTGACCCAGCTGCCTTTCTGTTGCCTGTCTGCATATACCAAATGAAGCGTTTGTATATTTTGTATGAAAATATTTTACTTTTTATATTTGATTTAAAGTTTACAACAAGCTGTTGCATTTGTGATGTTGGTTGTACCTGTTTGCCTTGAAGGCACGAGAAAATGGGTGAGAACTGACGTCACTACGCCAACAAGGGCTTCTAACGTCACGCTGAGTCCTGTCCAGCATCATGGACATTGTCAGATAAAAGAGATGTAACAAGTTTTTGTGGAATGCTGGCACACTGGGGATGTTTAAAAGGTGAGGAAGAATACCCGAGTACATACTGTGTCCCCCCCAGAAAAAGCGTTCCCTAAATTAAGTAACTCGCTCTTCTTTTCTACTCAGATCAGTAACTCAGTGTGTTAGATGAGGCCTAATCAATGTAGCTGTTGCTACATGGGTTTTTCTCTCTTCTGACAACCTAAAAGCAAACCAGTCTGGTAAAATAGTGGCACGAAGTACACGCTCCTACTATTGACAGGTGTCAGGATTCTTTACTCACTGAGAATGAACACTTAGTACTCTACTGGAATGGTATGTTTGCTGCGTATGTTGTAAATCACATGCTGTACACTCTTCGATCAGCTAATGTTTGGATTGAATATTACAAGTTGTATTTTTTAATTTGAAGATTAGTTTTGGTTTTGAGTGCCCCACAGTTGACTCATGACTCACTGCCTAATTCACTAGGGCATGGAATACACTTTTAGATAAAAAAAACCTAAAATATGAAAATAGCTCTGCGGGTGGAGCGGCTTAAAGCAAGGGGTGGAGCTATGGAGATATGCTGTTCAGGGTAGCGGGTGGGGTGAAAATGGGAGAAGAATCAGACAAGGGTGTGGAAGATGTACACTAGGGAGAGAACAAAAGTGTGGTGGGAGAAGCACACAGGCAAGCGTAACACAGCAGGGGAAGGGAAGCACATGGATGAGAGCAGCATGGAGCACAAAGGAAGAGAAGTACACAGGGACAGCTGGAAAACGTGGACCCTCATGGAGCTCCTCAAGCAAAAAGTAAAAAATAAAAAAATAAAAATGTTCCCCAAAAGTGAGCGGTGGAAAAACGCAGGTAAAGAGGTTGTGCCCCAGCAAGGAACAAACACAAGATGGACAAGGTGATGCATCGAATAAGAGGCAACCAAATGAATGACAGTACAGTAAAGAAATGGACATGGGTGTTTTGCTGTCTGATTGGTCCGATCTAAAAATACCTAAGCAGATTGAAATATGTCCAACTTCTATGTTACGGAATCTTAATTGTTATTCAGTAACTATTAATGTCCTTTATAATCATATGGGACCTGGGAGTATTTGGGAGAGCTCCCTCTTAATGTACATCTTTGCAATCTCGCCATATTCACCTCTTCATAACCCTTTTCCCTTCTGAGTTAAAGAGGAAACACACTGTCTTTTCTCGCTTCCTTAAAGGAAAGTGAAAATAATGAATGAATAAATATTACTTCCCATGTTAACTCTTCTAATGTCTCAAGAAACTAGTGTATCTAAGATTGAGTAAGGTGTGGAGAGAAGGCAGCACTCTTATAGCATTTCATAGACTCTACTGCTGTTTCTGAGTATTGTAAAATAACAAGCCCTACTATTACCCATTTTAATGGTACACAGTTTACTGATCTCGTTGAAATTGGTTTGGCTGAGATATGACCTTTTTACTTGTGGATGTAAGCAATGAGTTAACTCACTGAACCGTCATCATTAATGGAGAATTTGTAAAAATTTTAATGAAGGAGTTTTCCTAGTCTGATAATTGGCTGCATGGATATATTACCCTTTTCTTTCTAATTTGATCCTGTCAGTTTATCCAGCCTTCACGCATAAGAGATTCTTTAGTCTGGTAACATGTAAAAGAAACAAAATGCAAACTTAAAATACTTGGTGTACTCCTAGTTCTCGAGCACTGGATCTTTCACACATTCACATGCTTGAATCCTTCCCTGTCGTTAGACTAGGAACCCCAAGAAAAATTACAAACAGCAGTACACATATTGGCATACATTTACATTGACACTCAAGGAAACTTTAATCATCCTATCCATATTATTTTAAATGATCCAAACTCCAGCCAATCAGAACCAACTTCACCCAGCAGTTCCCTTCATTGATGCTCCCAACTGTCAGGTGTGAGAAACCCTATTTGACAGTTAAAAAGTATTCTTAGAGTGAGCCTAGTCAGCTCTTGCGCTGCCTCTTCAAGATATGTTGGATATGCTTTGTGGACTTACATCCTGCCCATTGCTTTTCATTTGTTTCTTTGAGGGTCCTTTTAAAAGGCTTACTTGCAAATGGTCAATCTTCCCTTTATGTCCCTCCTTCTCATGTGTTGTTCCCTCCCATAGCGCATGGCCCTGTTACTTGTAGTCTTCCACTTGTGTGCATTTAGGCTTGTTTGTGCACACAATTTTTTCTTTTGTTTCTGAATGTGTTTCAGGAAGATACCCTTTTCTTCCTCTGTAGTGTTGTTGCAAGCTCTCTCCGGCAGCATGGGAAGGCTCTCCGTACCCACAGCTGCTCCCCCTGCCTTTCGATTTCAAGCGCGCAAACAATTGAAAAGAAGTTCTGTAAATCTTGTTCTTATCTCGTCTTTTTTTATTAGCTAGCTAGCATTCTAATCTTCAGGTCAGCAGTCTTCTTTCCCCACCGGCAGTCTGGGCATGGCTGCTTAGTTTATATCATCTGAGTAGCCCAGAACTCTTCTCCCTCTTGGGTTTCCAGTGTTTTTCGTTTTAACTAAGCCTTTGGGATCAGCACAAGCATGTTTATGAGCGAGAGGCTGTTTTTCTCTATGGTCGCGTAAAAGAGACTTGCTGTTGCACGTGGTGCTATTTGTTTCAACCTATGTGTTTACATTACCGTTGTGGGCACTATACTTTCAAGGGACTATTTTCTAACATGTAAATTAGCTTGCAATACTCTTTGTTTGGGTGACTCACCAGGGGAGAGAGGCTAATCCTTCATTTCACCAAAACAAGCTGGGTTGATATTTGATGATTGACTTAAACGCCCAGCAATGTAACTTATGTACGCCAAGACCCTAGATTTCTGGAATATGGTTATTTTAATACTAGTCACAAACTTTCATTTGGAGTTTTGAGCGTGGCCCATGGGGTATTTTACTTTCTTTTTTGTGGTTTGTCTTTTAACACACTCTAATCAAGTGTTTTGTCTTTCAATATATTATTTTGCAGCCTAGAGAAAGTCCAATGGGAGGAAACCTGTATAGACAATTTCTCTTCATGTGTTTCTTTGCATCAAATAGAGAGACAGTCTTTTAAATTCGTGCAGTGTTTTGCAATATTTTTCAATCTTTCCTTGGTGGAACAATTCCCACAGCCGGATCACTCCCTTTGTTCGCTCAGCCGCTTGCTCTCTTTCAATAGCACCCGCTGTCTCTCCAGAAAGCCCAGCTTCCCTTCCACCCCTCTCTTTCCTTCCTTTCTCTCCTCGTGCTGGAATCCATTTCTCTATCTGCAGTATTCGCCATCTCTCCTGGGTGCACCTCTAGACAGACATCCTTGTTCCATATGAAAACAGACTGCAAAAACACCATTTCCACAAACACTCAGTTTGCCAAAATACCCACCTTATAAAATGGCTTTCTACAAAGATGCTGACCTAAATTTCTTTAATCAAGATAAAATCATTTGCCAAACCTATTAATACCAAGTTAATTTATTATTTTAGCTCCAGTAGGGGCATATTCGTGGGCGAGCACTTTTGAGTGGGACGAGATTTTGATAATCATTGTTACGAAGTCTTTATTTTTGCAAAATATTTTTTTATTATATGCTGCAATTTCCCATGTTTATGAACTCCTGGCTTGCATCCCTTCATCTAGCTCGTAATGGCCTTAGCTCCTGGCCACCTCTGTGGTAATCCAATCTCTGCCGCACTCTACTTAACCTTATGTCTCTTCCTTGCTTTCTATTACAGATGAGCACTAGCGTCTCTGTAATTATAGATAGATGCCATTTTTCGATCAAAAGCATTTTTGTTTAGCCCATAAATTTTGCATCACTTTCAAATATGCACAAAAAATGTAATCCCATTCTGTTCAATTTCATAACCTTTCATGCAGATTGATCGAGGGTGTCAAAAATAAAGGTGTATACAAATTCCCATTTTTAAAAATGTATTATTGTAACTAAATTCTAACGGAAATGCCACTAAACCTCACATGTAGACAAAATGCCACTCTTATGCTTTTGCAGAATGGGTGTACTTACGTACTGCACTTTTGCTGCATTTCTGTATGTAAAATGTGTGTTTTCCAAACGAGAATGCGGAAAAATTGAGAAAGCCTGGCTCTAAGAACCCTCAGTGAGCAACCTTTCTGACCTCAAAACAGCCATGCGCAAACACCAACTCATCCAGACCACCAAACGGCCCTTCTACAAAGAACGCATAGACAACAACACGCACAACAGCAAGGAACTCTTTGTCATCATCCAAGAACTCACCAAACCCAAATCTTGCACCATCGACCCTCCACACTCCCAAGACCTCTGCAACTCCCTCTCCAACTACTTCCACTGTAAAATCGCAGACATACATGACAGCTTCACATCATCAGCACCCACCATCACCACCACCGATACAATCAACACCACAACACCCTGCCGCATCAATCTACTGAACACCTGGACCCCCACCAACGACTAAGAAATCGGCAAAACCATGAGTTCCTTCTACTCAGGCTCCCCAACAGACACTTGCCCCCACCAGATCTTCAACAAGGCCAGCCAAATCATTGCTCCCCAGCTCCGAGCCGTCATCAGCAGTTCCTTCGACACCGCAACCTTCCCAGATATTTGGAAGCACGCTGTTCTCAAAAAACCCAAAGCAGACCCTGTAGACCTCACAAACTACCGGCCCATTTCTCTTCTCCTCTTCCCCGCAAAGGTCATGGAGAAGATAGTAAACGTACATCTGTCTCGCTTCCTAGAAGACAACAACATAAGTGACGTCTCCCAGTCTGGATTCAGCAAGAACCACAGCACTGAGACCGTCCTCACCGCTTGCACAGACGACATCAGGACCAGATTGGACAAGGGTGAGACTGTCGCCCTCATCCTCCTAGACCTCACTGCAGCTTTTGACACTGTATGCCACCAAACCCTCTGCGCACGCCTTTTCAATGCCGGAATTCGCCACAAAGCCCTGGACTTGTTCACCTCCTTCTTCTCTGAAAGAACCCAAAGAGTTTGCCTCCCTCCTTTCTGGTCTACCCCCTTGGACCACACCCACCACCCACGCACACAACCTTGGCATCATACTGGACTCGTCTCTCCATGACCCAGCAAATCAACACCATATCATCCTCCTGCTTCAACACCCTTTGCATGCTACGCAAGACTTTCAAATGGATCCCTTTAGAAACAAGAACAGCCACCCACGCCCTCATATGCAGCAGACTGGACTACGGCAACGCCCTCTACGCAGGGACCACAGCCAAGCTTCAAAGAAAACTCCAGCGAATCCAGAACGCAGCTGCATGTCTCATCCTCAACCTCCCTCACCACAAACACATATCCACCCACCTCAGATCCCTGCACTGGCTGCCCTTCAACAAAAGGATCATTTTCAAAATCCTTGTCCACACTCACAAAGTCCTCCCTGACACTGGACCGGCCTACCTCAACGAACGAGTCAACTTCAACATACCAACTCGACAGCTCCGCTCCGCCGCCCGCGCTACAGTCCCCCCGCATCCAATGCACCACCTCCGGTGGCAGATCCTCCTCCCACCTCGCCACCAAGACCTGGAATCCTTCCCCACCAACCTACGCAAGACCCAGGACCTCCTAACCTTCAGAAAGCACCTAAAAACATGGTTTTTCAAGCAGTAACCAGCCCCCCTCCCAGCGCCTTGAGACCCTAGCGGGTGAGTAGTGCGCTTAAGAAATTATTTGATTGATTGATTGTGTCTAATGGAGCAGAGGGGCTAATAGCTCACAGACATCCCTGGACTGCGTGAGCATGACGTACAAAATTTTTCCTCTTCGCGCTACATAATTGCATCTAAGTGGCAGGTAACGTTCGTTTTGACCCATTGGTATTTATGTAGCACATTCTCCATCTAGGTATCTTTAGCGGAGAGGCAGACCTAAGGATGGCATGGCTTTTAGGGATGAATGTGCCCAAATGTTGTTTTCTGTTATATTATTTTGTATATTTATCATTGTGTGATGTTTTCATGTACGTTTCTTTGAGTTATTTTGTTTTTGTGTCTTTATAATATTTTATTTCATCTCTGTTTTACCATATAGGTTGGTTATATTACATTCAGTTTAAAAAAAGCTCAACCGAGGAGATAGTTTGTAATTGAAAAAGCGGTCAGAGACCCTCTATTTCACACTGTTCTGTGGTTAAGGGACAAACGTCCAAAACATGGATCCCTGCAAAGTGTACAACTGCAGGGCATTAGACGTTCTGGGGTTCCATTAAAAATGCTTACAGTGCAGAGGCTATAATGAGCCGCCTTTAATCACACCTTTTCAATGCTGGAATTCGCCACAAAGCCCTGGACTGGTTCACCTCCTTCTCCGAAAGAACCCAAAGAGTTTGCCTCCCTCCTTTCTGGTCTACCCCCTTGGACCACCCCCAACACCCACCACCCACGCACACAACCTTGGCATCATACTGGACTCGTCTCTCTCCATGACCCAGCAAATCAACACCATATCATCCTCCTGCTTCAACACCCTTTGCATGCTACGCAAGGCTTTCAAATGGATCCCTTTAGAAACCAGAACAGCCACCCAGTCCCTCATACGCAGCAGACTGGACTACAGCAACGCCCTCTACGCAGGGACCACAGCCAAGCTTCAAAGAAAACTCCATCTAGGTATCTTTAGTGGAGAGGCAGACCTAAGGATGGCATGGCTTTTAGGGATGAATGTGCCCAAATGTTGTTTTCTGTTATATTATTTTGTATATTTATCATTGTGTGATGTTTTCATGTACGTTTCTTTGAGTTATTTTGTTTTTGTGTCTTTATAATATTTTATTTCATCTCTGTTTTACCATATAGGTTGGTTATATTACATTCAGTTTAAAAAAAAGCTCAACCGAGGAGATAGTTTGTAATTGACAAAGTGGTCAGAGACCCTCTATTTCACACAGTTCTGTGGTTAAGGGACAAACGTCCAAAACATGGATCCCTGCAAGGTGTACAACTGCAGGGCATTAGACGTTTTGGTGTTCCATTAAAAATGCTTACAGTGCAGAGGCTATAATGAGCAGCCTTTAATAACCATGCCCCATTCACACCACCCCCCCCCCCAAAAAAAAACCCTGCTGAGCCCTGTTGAAACTTTCAAAGCGGTGATAAATCTTACCGCCTGAAGCAGGAGTCATCTCACTCCTGTACGGGAGACAGAAACAGCTGCTGGACGCCATACATACTGTTTTAACCACTTTCTGGAGTGCGGACAGAAAAGAGAAACAACATTATCTCTGCTCCCATGAAGGCTGCTCCCCCAGCACTGCAGTAGAACTGCTGCTTGCAACAATCTAAGCATTGCAGAGATCACTGGACAAGTTGGCCCATGAAACCACAACCTTTCAACTCCACATAATTCAACACAACGCCACTCAATTAAGTACCACATAATTCCTCAACACACAAATTCACATCGCATAGTTCCACTACCAATTTAAACATCTCATAATTCCATTCAGCTGCACATAATACATTGTCAACACTTTTGCCCATTGGAGTGGAAATCGGGACTTTTGTACTCCTTTTCTCCGATACATCTTCTGTTCTGAGTTCTGAAGACGATCAGGAGAGACAGAGTACAAGTCATCCTAGTTTGTTTTTTGTGTTGTCCCTAGCCCAGCAAGGCCTTGCATTGGGCACTCTTGCAGGGTACTTGTCGGCATTTTCAGCCTTTTTATGGTTACTTGACCAGCCTTGGTTGTTTACATGTCTGGCTGTTATGTGGTTCCTCAAAGGGTGCAAAATAGGTTTCTCTTCCAGGGGATCCTCATCAATATTCGTAAGCATTGAATAGTCCCACCAACGTGCAGGGTCCCCGGAACACGTCTTAAATATATATATATATATATATCAACTAATCAACATATATATATATATATATATATATATATATATATATATATATATATATATATATATATATATATATATATGTTCGATGGCATGTGTAGCTGCAGATACACATGCTGTGCATATCCCGCCATCTAGTGTTGGGCTCGGAGTGTTACAAGTTATTTTTCTTCGAAGAAGTCTTTTCGAGTCACGAGATCGAGGGACTCCTCCCATTTCGGCTCCATTGCGCATGGGCGTCGACTCCATCTTAGATTGTTTTCTTTCCGCCATCGGGTTCGGACGTGTTCCTCTTCGCTCCGTGTTTCGGTTCGGAAAGTTAGTTAGATATCGGAAACATTCAACGGTATTGTTTGCGTATCTGGTTAGCTAAAGCAGATCAACACCAAATTTTGAAGAGCTCCGGTGGCCCTTCGGGGTTTCGATTCCCCGGCAGGGCCTGGTCGGCCCGACCACGTGCGTCTACAAGACTAATGGAACGGACCCCATTCCGCTTCTGCCCCGAATGCCACAACAAGTATCCTTACACAGATCAACATTTGGTCTGTAATTTGTGTTTGTCTCCCGAACACAAAGAGGATACCTGTGAGGCCTGTCGAGCGTTTCGGTCGAGGAAAACGTTGAGGGATCGGAGAGCAAGAAGGCTTCAAATGGTGTCGGCGCCGTCGGGACTCCACGACTTGGAGGAAGAAGAAACCTTCTCCATTGCTGACTCGGACGAGGCAGAAACAGAACAGACGCCGAAAACCGTGAGTAAAACCGCCCCGGCCAAAACTCACGTAAAAATCATCAAAACCCAGGGGACGCCACCGCCGGCAGGTCATGGCTTAACCCAAAAAATCGGTGACCGTCCATTGGCACCGAAAAAGGGCACACATGTGTTGAAGTCATCCGACTCCAGTCGAGATACCGGCACAGAACACACTCGGCCCGAGACACTGGTTCAGAACATTCTCGACATCGAGATACCGGAAACACAAAAAAGTGGCTTCGGAGCCGAAAAAAGACTGTTGAAAAGGTTTTGATACCGAAACATCCGGCTTCGGAGCCGAAGACAAGTTCCTACACAGAGGAACAAGGGCTTTCCACACAAATGCAAAGCCATAAATTCAGACAAGAGCTAGAAGCAGGGGAGCCAGATTATAAACAGAGAAGGCTCCATATCCAAAAGGAGACGGGGAAGATAAGAACTCTCCCTCCTATAAGGATCAAAAGGAAAATTGCTTTCCAAGATAAAGATAAACCACCACAGGCAAAGGTGGCAAAACAAGTTACTCCGCCACCATCACCACAATGCTCACTGCAACCATCACCAATTGCTAGCCCACCTATGATGCAGTCTCCAACGCACACAGGCATGAGCCAAGATGACCCAGATGCATGGGATCTTTATGATGCGCCTGTGTCAGATAATAGTCCCGACTGTTACCCAGCAAGACCATCACCACCTGAAGACAGTACTGCTTACACACAGGTGGTGTCCAGAGCAGCTGCTTTTCACAACGTGACACTGCACGCTGAACCGATTGAAGATGACTTTTTATTTAATACTCTGTCGTCCACACATAGTCAGTACCAGAGTCTTCCGATGTTACTGGGAATGTTGAAACACGCAAAGCAAGTATTTCAAGAACCCGTAAAAGGCAGGGCCATCACTCCTAGGGTCGAGAAAAAGTACAAGCCTCCCCCAACAGACCCTATGTACATCACGCAGCAACTGACACCTGACTCAGTAGTAGTTAGGCGCAGCACGTAAAATGGCGAATTCACACACCTCCGGAGATGCACCACCACCCGACAAAGAAAGTCGCAAGTTCGACGTAGCGGGTAAAAGAGTGGCAGCACAAGCAGCCAATCCATGGCGCATTGCCAATTCACAGGCCTTGCTGTCCAGATATGACAGAGCCCACTGGGATGAAATGCAGCACTTTATTGAACATCTGCCCAAAGAATTCCAAAAGCGTGCACAACAAGTGGTGGAAGAGGGCCAAAGTATCTCGAATAACCAGATACGATCGGCAATGGATGCAGCAGACACAGCTGCAAGAACTGTAAATACAGCGGTCACAATTCGGAGACCTGCATGGCTACGCACCTCAGGTTTCAAGCCCGAAATCCAACAGGCTGGGCATAATATGCCTTTTAATGGACAGCAGTTGTTTGGGCCGGAAGTGGACACAGCTATCGAGAAGCTGAAAAAGGATACAGATACCGCCAAGGCCATGGCCGTGCTCTACTCCCCACAGAGCAGAGGCACTTTTAGGAAGACACAATTTAGAGGGGGGGTTTCGGGGCCAAACCACAGAATCCTCAACCTCACAAACCAGACCCAGTATCAGAGAGGAGGCTTTAGGGGAAAATACAGAGGTGGACAGTTCCCTAAAACTAGAGGAAAGATCCAAAGACCCCTCAAAACAAACATTGACTTCAGTGTCACAAATCCCCAACACATAACACCAGTGGGGGGGAGACTAACAGATTATTACCAGATTTGGGAGGAAATAACAACAGACTCGGGGGTCCTATCCATTATCCAGCAAGGTTATTGCATAGAATTCCTACAATTACCACCAAATGTGCCTCCAAGAACACACAACATGTCCAAACAGCACTTAGATCTATTACAAATAGAAGTCCAAGCGTTGTTACAAAAAGACGCAATAGAACTAGTACCCAACCATCAGAAAGGAACAGGTGTTTATTCCCTGTATTTTCTAATACCCAAAAAGGACAAAACTCTGAAACCCATCTTAGATTTCAGAACACTAAATCTTTACATCAAATCAGATCACTTTCACATGGTGACACTTCAAGACGTAATCCCCTTGCTCAAACAACAAGACTACATGTCAACTTTAGATCTCAAAGATGTGTACTTCCATATACCCATACATCCTTCACACAGGAAATACTTAAGGTTTGTAATCCAAGGAGTACATTACCAGTTCAAAGTGTTACCATTCGGGATAACAACAGCACCAAGGGTATTAAAATGCCTTGCAGTAGTAGCTGCACATATCAGAAGACAGCACATACACGTATTCCCATATCTAGACGATTGGTTAATCAAAACCAACACTCAGGAACAGTGTCTTCAACACACAAAATACGTCATAGAAACCCTTCACAAACTGGGTTTCTCACTAAACTACCAAAAATCCCACCTACAGCCGTGTCAAATGCAACAATACTTAGGAGCAACAATCAACACAAAAAAAGGGATTGCCACTCCAAGTCCACAAAGGGTACAAGCATTCCAAAATGTAATACAAAGCATACACCCAAACCAGAAGTATCAGGTAAAATTAGTGAGGAAACTACTAGGCATGATGTCCTCATGCATAGCCATTGTCCCAAACGCAAGATTACACATGCGACCCTTACAACAGTGCCTAGCAACACAATGGACACAAGCACAGGGTCAACTTCAAGATCTAGTGTTGATAGACCGCCAAACACACACCTCGCTACAATGGTGGAAACATGTAAATTTAAATCAAGAGTGGCCTTTCCAGGACCCAGTGCCTCAATACGTAATCACAACAGATGCTTCCATGGTATTGTGGGGAGCACACCTCAACCAACACAGCATCCAGGGACAATGGGACATTCAGCAGAAACAACTTCATTTAAATCAGCTAGAACTACTAGCAGTATTTCTAGAGTTGAAAGCATTTCAACCGCTAATAGCCCACAAACACATTCTTGTCAAAACAGACAACATGACAACAATGTATTACTTAAACAGGAAGGCACACACTCATCACAACTGTGTCTCTTAGCACAGAAGATTTGGCATTGGGCGATTCACAATCACATTCACCTAATAGCGCAATACATCCCAGGAATTCAAAACCAGTTGGCAGACAATCTCAGTCGAGATCACCAACAGATCCACGAATGGGAGATTCATCCCCAGATACTACAAACCTACTTCCAAAACTGGGGAACACCGCAAATAGACCTATTCGCAACAAAAGAAAATGCAAAATGCCAAAACTTGGCATCCAGGTACCCACAACCTCACTCCAAAGGCAATGCGTTATGGATGAGTTGGTCAGGGATATTTGCTTACGCTTTTCCCCCTCTCCCACTCATTCCGTATCTAGTAAACAAATTGAGTCAAAACAAACTCAAACTGATACTAATAGCACCAACTTGGGCACGACAACCTTGGTACACAACACTACTAGACCTGTCAGAAGTGCCTCATATCAAACAGACCAGATCTGTTAACTCAACACAAACAGCAGATCAGACACCCGAATCCAGCATCGCTCAATCTAGCAATCTGGCTCCTGAAATCTAAGAATTCGGACACCTAGACCTCACACAAGAATGTATGGAGGTCATCTAACAGGCTAGAAAACCTACTACAAGACATTGCTACGCAAATAAATGGAAACAATTTGTTTATTACTGTCATAATAATAAAAATTCAACCATTACACGCCTCGGCTAAACACATTGTAAGCTACTTACTACACTTACAAAAATCTAAGTTAGCTTTTTCATCCATTAAAATACATCTCACAGCAATTTCTGCCTATCTGCAAATTACACATTCAACTTCTCTATTTAGAATCCCAGTCATAAAAGCATTTATGGAGGGTCTAAAAAGGATCATTCCACCGAGAACACCACCAGTTCCTTCGTGGAACCTCAATATTGTATTAACACGACTCATGGGTCCACCATTCGAACCCATGCACTCTTGTTAAATGCAATACTTAACTTGGAAAGTAGCCTTCCTAATAGCTATCATATCTCTCAGAAGAGTAAGTGAAATACAAGCATTTACCATACAGGAACCTTTTATACAATTGTATTGTATTGTAATCGTATTTATATAGCGCTTACTACCCCTGACAAGGCGTCGAAGCGCTTTTCGATGAGTAGCACGCTACTCCGGAACCCAACAAGAATTAGTGATGGATTAGTATCATTTAATAATGAGTACAGTTTTAGTATTATTATGAGTTAATTTGAGCCGCGGATATGAGAGTTTGTTAGTTAGATTGACTGGAGTAATGGAGGGGTGGAGGAGGAAAGAAATCCAGAAGTGTTAATTGGGAGTATATCCTTCATTTACTCAATCCAAAGGCTTGGGATGAGTAAAGGGGGGCGGAGGGGGGAAGAGTATGTGGAAGGGTTAGGGAGAGCATAGTAGCAGGGTGAGATGAATGCAGGAGAATTTAGTAGGGTTGTGTGGGAGGTCACAGAGGTAGAGTGAGGTTTGGTGAGTTAGATGTGGAGGTGGAGGGAAGAGCTTAGGCAGAGATATTTTGGAGATGAAAGTGGTTGAAGGGATTTGGGATGAGTCAGAGTGTGAATGGAGGATAGTTTGATAGAGACATGACATAAGAGTGATGAAAAATGAGAGCAGAAATTCATAGATATCTAGTATAACAACCCAAAAACCAGGAGCCATGCAATGATCCACAAACATGCCAAGCACAGAAACAACATATACACATACATACATATATATATATATATATTTATACACACACACATGAATACACACACATATGCACATACAATACATAATTAGAATCATGGGTAAAAAATACTTAGTCAGACAGGTTTAAAAGAGTGTGTGTGTGTATTTTATTGTTATGACAGTAGCAATACATATTTTCCAAAGAAACTATAAATAAATAGAAATATACATATAATCTGAAAAAAATATTTATCCACATAGGCATATGCAGTTCATAGTTGTTTGAAAAAGGTGGTTACGAAGGAAAGAGCCAACTCTTGAGTAGTTTTCTGAAAACAAGAAAGTTATCTGTGGCTCTTACAGTCTTTTTCTTGTATGGTGGTGTTCTAAGGCGGGGTGCCAGTCTTGAGCGGAGGGTTCTTTGTTGGATGTATTTGGTAATTTTCTTTCTGATAAAAAGCGGTCCTGTTCCATGTATAGCTTTGTGGGTGATACAATGCAGTTTGAAAGTGCATCTTCTGGCAACGGGTAACCAGTGTAGTGCTCTCAAGGCAGGGGAGATGTGGGCTTGCGGCTTTATATGTAGTAGTAGCCTGGCTGCGGAATTCTGGATACGTTGTAGTTTTTTCATAACAGATAGAGATGATCCATGGTAGAGGCTATTGGCATAATCCAGTTTGGGTAATACAAGTGAGATAGTAGCTTGCACCTTATGTGGAAATCCGAGGTGGGGGAAGATGCGTCGTAAAGTCTTTAAGGTGATGAAGCTTGTGCGTGCTAATTTGTCTACTTGGGTATTCATAGTTAGCTTGGAATCCATGGTGATTCCTAGGTTTTTCACTTCCTTGGATAATTGAGGAGGTGGTCCGAGATCTTCAGGCAAGACGCACAGAGGGTTATAATTTTTCCAGTCACCACATATGAGTATTTCTGTTTTGGAGGTATTTAGTTTGAGATGGCTCCAGGTCATCCACTGATCAACGGCTCTGAGGCAACTGAAGATTTGTGAGTTTTCAATGTTTTTGGGGTCTTCTAATTGAAGTAGTATTTGTGTGTCATCTGCATAGTTGTAGCATGTGAGATGGAAATCATTGATCAGTTCTGGTAAAGATATCATGTAGATGTTAAAAAGCAAAGGTGAGATGATTGACCCTTGGGGGACCCCTGTTTTTGTGAGGTAGGGTTCAGACAAGAAGGGGGGCGAGTGGATGATATTCGCTCTTTTTTGGAGATGGGAAGTAATCCAGTCGAGAGCAATCCCTTGTATGCCGGCTTCGTGGAGTCTTTGAGTTAGGGTGTCATGGTCAACCGTATCAAAGGCAGCTGAGAGGTCCAAGAGAAGTAGTGCAGCAACTCCATTTCGGTCAACTGTGTTTTTAAGATCGTCCCAGATTGCCATGAGTGCCAATTCAGTGCTTCTTCCTGGGCGGAATCCAGTTTGGAAGTCTGAAAGTATAGAATTGTCTTCAGTGAATTGTGACATCTGGGCGAATGCTGCTCTTTCTATCAATTTGCCCAGGAAAGGTCCATTTGTGATAGGTCTGTAGTTGTTGGGGTCTTGCGGGTCTAGGTTTGCTTTCTTTAATAGTGGTCGTATGTATGCTTTTTTCAGGTCTGTAGGAAAAGTTCCTGAAGTTAAAGAGTTGTTGATGATTTTTCTTACAGGTGTGGCAGCAGAAGTAGATAGCAGGATGTTCTTGAAGATTTGTGGTGGGCAAGGGTCAGAAGGGCAACCAGAAGGTCTGCTTGCTTTGACCAAATCCATAAATTCATCCTGGGATATTTGTTTGAAAGACTGTAGAGGTTGGGATGGTTTATTCTTAAAGGGTATTTTAGTAAAGGGGTTGGTGCTGATGGTTTTCTTCTGTTTTAAATAGGAGTCCAATGTGTCTGCCTTGGTTGTGTAGTGAGTTGCCAATTTGTTTGTGAAATCTTGAGTGGTGGGATGACTTCCTTCCATGCATGTGGCTTTTCGAAATTCATTAAGAATTTTATAAAATTCCTTGGTTGTAGATTGAGCATTTAGAATTCGGTCTGAGTAGTATCTTTTTTTTTAGCTTTTTTGATTGATGATTTGTATATCCTGTTAAGTTTGTGTAGCTGCAGTTTGTCTTGACTGTTGTTTGTTTTGAGCCAGGTCCGCTGCAACTTTCTGATTTGTTGCTTTATCTTTTTAAGTTCTGTGTTTCTCCAAGGTGTTGGTTTTCTTTTGTCATGTCTAGTTTTTCTGAGTGGTATTAGGACATCAAAAGCTTCCTGTAGCCACTCATAAAGTTTTGGTACAGAATTGATTGTATCTAGATCTGTGTTTGCTGTTAGTTGTGTTTCTAAGTGATCCAAAATGAGTTTGCTCCATGGTCGAAAGGTGTATGTATGTAAGTGGTTGTGGGGTGTGTTGATTTGTGGAGTTGTCTGTCGGAAAGTTATCAGATGGTGGTCTGACCAGGTGGTTGGTGTGATGCTATGAATAGTAATGAGTTCAGGCTTAACAAAAATGACATCTAGGATGTGACCAGCGATGTGTGTGGGATTGTGTACAATCTGATGTAGGTTCAATGCGAGTAGGCCAGTGGTGATAGCTTTTGGATGGGGCATATTGGGTTTGTCAAACCAAATGTTTAGATCCCCAAGAATGCATAGATTGGAGTATAGTGTAATAAGGTTTGAGACTGTGTCAAGAAAAGCATCTGGGAAAGTGGAGTTGTTAGGTGGAGGTCTGTAAAGGAGGAGAAAGTTACAGGAGGAAGTTGGAGTAGGGTGGCATCTGGTAAGGAGGGCTTCACAACCTTGTATGGAGATGTTGTCTGTTTTACTGAGGTTTATTGCCTGTTTGAATATAATAGCTAGTCCACCTCCTCTCTTGCCTATACGGTTTTGTGTGATGGTTTGATAGCCCGGAGGAAGGGCTTCGTGCAACACTGGTGCCATGTCATCTCCCAACCGGGATTCCGTAATGAATAGTAAGTCAGGTTGTGTGTCTGTGAGCAGGTCGTAGATGTGGTGCTTGTTTTTTGAGAGTGATCGAGCATTTATGAGCTGGCAGTTTAGATAGGGTGTGTTAGTGGTAGTGTTGTTTTGTTTAGTAGAAGGGTAAGTAGTATAATGTGAGCTTGAAGCAGGAGTGTTGCTAGTTGTGATAACTGTTTGAGGCTCACAATAGTCTTGCTTTTCAACATAGTGTTCCTCTTCCAGCAGGTTAAGGAGGCATTTTGTTGGGTCTGTGTGTGTGGGTGGTGAACTTGGTGGCTGAGAGAGCCATGAGGAGTGTAGTGTTTTGTGTAGGGTAGTTTTATTATGTAACAAACAAGGGGATGTGAGGTTGATATGAGTGGCATGTTTTTTATTTTGTTTGCGTTTGTTTAGTGTGGATGGAGTATGGGTTAGGGGTGGTGGAGGAGCATGTGGATCATGATGTAAGGCCCTAAATTGTGCAATGGAGGAGAGGCGAGTGAAAGAAGGTTGCTGGGATGGGGTGCTTGTGGTAGGTGTTTGTGAAGAGTGGGGGGGTAGGGGTGGAGATAGGATGGAATTTGTATCCTTTGTGTAGTCGTGGGAGTGGGTATGACGATGAGTGTAATGTAAGTTTGTGTTGCTTTGATGTGCTGATGTTTGTGGTCGGTATTGTTTTTGTGGAAGAATGAGAGGGGCTATTGGTGTAGTTGTTTTTGGTGAAGGATTTGTATGTGAGTTAGTGCTGCTAAGTGGAATTTGAGTGTTAGATGGGGTGTTGATGTGTTTTGGAGATGAATGTATGAGGTGTGTAAGAGGTGATGGGTGTGTGTGAGGGAAATAAGTATTAGTTGAGATGACTGGAAGGGGTAATATGTGTGGTGGAGTGAAATGTGGGTATTGTATGGTTGTGTGTAATTGGTGAGGAGAGGGGAAGAGTGTTTTTAGATGATGTGTTTGAATGCAGGGTTTGGGCATTGTTATGAAGACAGGCGGTCTGTGTGGAGCGAACAGTGGATAGTGTTGGTTAGTATGAGCAGAGAGTGTGTATCTGGGAGACTGAAACTGAGAGAATTGTATGTTGTAGTTTTGTATTGTGTGGGTGGTGGCAGGTAGTGTTAGTGGGAGGGGACAGAGTAGTGTTTGCTGTGAGAATGAAGGTGTTTGACTGTAGTAGTTATGGGGGGTATGTGTATATCTGTTGTATGTAGGGTATTGTGTTGGGTGGTGGGGCAATGCAATATGTCTGTGGTCAGTTTGTGATGCATGAGTTGGATATCTTTGCAGATAATGCGTTTGCATGTTGAGGGATGTGTTGGGGTAGAAACCATTCCTGGGGAAATAAGAATTGGGCAGCATTTCTGTCCCTAGTCCCTACCTGTCCCGAACAGGCCCAAACAGACAGCTGCCCTTGTCCTCTCCGCCCTTTGCCCAGACGCCCTGAATCCTGGCCTTTTATAGCCCTAACGGCCAATAAGAAGCTGGTCCTAACCCTAGCCAATCCTATTTTAAACCCTGATTTAGCCAACAAATGGAAGACCCAGCCCTATTCACCAGTCACAGCCCTATTCCTGACCACCAATCACAGCCTCCAGCCCTAAAACCAACAGCCAATCAGAGTCCTAGCCCTATCCACCAATCACAGCCCTAGAACCAACAGCCAATCGGAGTCCTAGCCCTATCCACCAATCACAGCCCTAGAACCAACAGCCAATCAATCAGAATCCTAGCCCTATCCACCAATCATAACTGCATCCCTGGAGCTAGCAACCAATGAAACACCATCTCCCAAAAACCAATCACAACAGCATATGCAACAACCACTAGGAACCTACATAAGGATCTAGTGAACTAAACTCCAGTCCCTGTGGCCTGGGGGAAGGCTACTGCTGCTCTATTCAGTATCTCCTTGGATACCGACAGGCTGAATCCACACTTCCAAGCTAGCAGAGTCTACTTTCCAGGTAAGGGGGAGATTGTTTAAGAGACAAACACTGCAATAGTTCTGGGCGCACACTCTAAAATCGGGCTTTTTTAAGGCAAAAATACAGGGGGGGCAGACAGCTTTTAAGCACAATTTAAATCACACAAACAGATTAAAAACAGTCTCCTAATACCACACTCTGAAAGATGTATGTAGCCTTTTTACTAAGAATAGGGGTGAAAAAAGGGGGGGCAGAGGGGGGGGGGGAGCCACAAACTAGCAAGGGAATTCACACAGTCATGGCAAAAACATTTTTTAAACAAACACCACTTTAAAGGAGGCCAGGCTGCCTGAAAACACAGTGAGTCCACAGTAAAACAAACACTTTTTGAACAATTAATACTATTTAACTAGAAAATATCTTTGGGCTCCTTACCTAGGTCTTTTTGCAATCCTTGAACACTGGGCTGTATCAGGACACAGGGGAGATGCACAGAGGAACACAAAATGGAGGTGCCTGTCTTTTGGCCTTCCCTCCACAAACTTAAGGAGCCAGAGCAGGTGGGGGGGGGGGGCGGGTCTCAGGTGCAGCAGAGACTCAGGGAGCCAATCAGCTAAGTCCAGTCCCTGTGGCCTGGGGGAAGGCTACTGCTGCTCTATTCAGTATCTCCTTGGATACAGACAGGCTGAATCCACACTTCCAAGCTAGCAGAGTCTACTTTCCAGGTAAGGGGGAGATTGTTTAAGAGACAAACACTGCAATAGTTCTGGGCGCACACTCTAAAATCGGGCTTTTTTAAGGCAAAAATACAGGGGGGCAGACAGCTTTTAAGCACAATTTAAATCACACAAACAGATTAAAAACAGTCTCCTAATACCACACTCTGAAAGATGTATGTAGCCTTTTTACTAAGAATAGGGGTGAAAAAAAGTGGGGCAGAGGGGGGGAAGGGGAGGGAGCCACAAACTAGCAAGGGAATTCACACAGTCACTGCAAAAACGATTTTTAAACAAACACCACTTTAAAGGAGGCCAGGCTGCCTGAAAACACAGAGAGTCCACAGTGAAACAAACACTTTTTGAACAATTAATACTATTTAACTAGAAAATATCTTTGGCCTCCTTACCTAGGTCTTTTTGCAATCCTTGAACACTGGGCTGTATCAGGACACAGGGGAGATGCACAGAGGAACACAAAATGGAGGTGCCTCAAATACACAAACATAAAGTGGTTCTACACACAAATCCCAAATCGTTGCCAAAAGTTACATCACCGTTCCACTTAAACCAAACTGTGAAACTCCCAGTGTTTTTTCCACAACCAGACTCTGTAGCTGAAAGAGCATTACATACATTAGACATAAAAAGAGCTCTAATGTACTACATTGATAGAACCAAACAGTTTCGCAAAACAAAACAATTGTTTGTAGCTTACCAAAAACCTCATACAGGAAATCCAATATCCAAACAAGGCATTGCCAGATGGATAGTTAAATGTATTCAAACCTGTTATGTTAAAGCTAAGAGAGAACTGCCTATTACACCGAAGGCACACTCCACTAGAAAGAAAGGCGCCACAATGGCCTTTCTAGGGAATATACCAATGACAGAAATCTGTAATGCAGCCACATGGTCTACGCCTCATACATTCAATAAACATTACTGTGTGGATGTGTTAACAACACAACAAGCCACAGCAGGACAAGCAGTAATAAGAACATTATTTCAAACAACTTCAACTCCTACAGGCTAAACCACAGCTTTTGGGGAGATAACTGCTTACTAGTCTATGCAGCATGTGTATCTGCAGCTACACATGCCATCGAACGGAAAATGTCACTTACCCAGTGTACATCTGTTTGTGGCATGGGACGCTGCAGATTCACATGCGCCCTCCCACCTCCCCGGGAGCCTGTAGCCGTTATAAGTTGCTGAAAATTAAACTTGTACATTTGTAAATTTGTAAATATAATACTTTTAGTCACATTATGTACATACATACTTACTCCATTGCATGGGCACTATTACTATATACACAACTCCTACATCACCCTCTGCGGGGAAAACAATCTAAGATGGAGTCGACGCCCATGCGCAATGGAGCCGAAATGGGAGGAGTCCCTCGATCTCGTGACTCGAAAAGACTTCTTTGAAGAAAAACAACTTGTAACACTCCGAGCCCAACACTAGATGGCGGGATATGCACAGCATGAGAATCTGCAGCGTCCCATGCCACGAACAGATGTACACTGGGTAAGTGACATTTTCCATATATATATATATATATATGTTCGATGGCATGTGTAGCTGTGCATTACTCCGCCATCTAGTGTTGGGCTTGAAGTGTTAAACAAGCTGTTTTTTTTTTTGAAGTCACGGGATCGAGTGACGACTCCTCTTCGGTTCCATTGTGTGTGGGCATTGACTCCATTGTTAGATTGTTTTCTTTCCGCCATTGGGTTCGGACGTGTTTCATCTCGCTCCGAGATTTCCATTCTTTTCGTTGGTATTGTATCGATCGGGTTAATATTCTTCCATCGACACAGCAGTACCGTCGGGAAACAACTTTGTTCGCCCTTTGGGCGCGCGTGCCCAACTCGGGCCTATTCGGGCCGACCGCGTGGAGAGCCTCATGGATCGGACTCTATTCCGATTTTGCCCTCGGTGCCACGTGAAGTACCCATATACAGACCAGCATCTGGTTTGCAACCTGTGCCTTTCCCCGGACCATCGGGAGGAAAACTGCGAGGCCTGTCGATCCTTCAGTTCGAAAAAGACTTTAAGAGACAGAAGAGCAAGAAGGCTACAAATGGCGTAGAAGAGAGGAGAACATTTCAACGTAGAGGAAGAACTACTACTGCAGACAGCGGTCTCAGTCCGTGATTCAGAGTCGGAGCAGGAATCTGAGGAAGACAGACCCATCACAGCCGGCCAGCATGTGAGTACGTCTGCCCCTGCACCCTCACAAAAGAAAGACCAAAAGGCCTGCGATACGCCACTGCTGGAAGGCCATGGCTCAACCCAAAAAAAGACTGTCGGCGACCGACCCTCCACTTCAGCACCGAAAAAGGCCTCTCCTCCCAAAACCTCTGAGTCGACAAAAAGCTCTGTTTCGGACTCCAGTAAACACCAAATTTCAGAGTAGAAAATAAGAAAAACTGTTTCGGAGCCAAGACCTTCCTCAACCTTTTCGATCCCGAAAAAACACAGTTCGGAGCCGCAAAAACCAGCATATGCAAAGGAACACAGACTTTCTAAAAGACTTAAAGAAAGTGACAAAACCTCTGAGGAAGAGTCAGAGATAGAACCAATACTTCAAATTATGGATGCGAGGCAATCCAGGATCCACATCCATAAAGAAACAGGGAGAATTGTCACCTCCTTTAAAAACAGAGGAAGCTAGCATTTCAGGAGAAATTGGACACTATGCAGCCCCCAGCTAAAGTGTCAAAACAGAAAGGTAAGTCAGCACCTCCTCAGTCTTCTCCTCCTCATTCTCCACACCTGCCTACCTCTCCTCACATTAGCCTTACACCAATGCATTCGCCAACTCATTCATATGACTTAAACAGGACACTGTTGATCCATGGGATCTTTATGACCCTGATCCCATCTCAGGCAATGATCCAGACCGCTACCCCTCTAAATCATCACCACCTGAGGATACTACTGTATATAGCCAGGTCATAGCTAGGGCTCCAGCCTATCATGGGGTTACAATGCATACAGAACCACTAGAAAAGGATTTTTTATTCAACACATTATCCTTAACTCATTCTAGGTACCAATGCCTCCCTGTGCTCCCAGGCATGGTAAAACATGCAGATCAAATTTTTAATGAGCTGGTGAAAGCACGCATTATAACGCCTAGAATAGAAAAGAAGTACAAACCTGCACCTTCTGACCCTGATTATATCACCCGTCAGGTACCACCTGATTCTATTGTGGTTAGTGCTGCCAGGAAGAGAGCAAATAGGCAGTCCTCAGGAGATGCAACCCTTCCTGATAAGGAAAGCAGGAAATTCGATGCTGCAGGGAAAATAGTTGCGTCCCAAGCGGCAAACCAATGGAGGAAAGCAAACTCACAAGCACTACTAGCTCGTTATGATAGAGCCCACTGGGATGAGATGCAAGATATAATACAGCATCTCCCCAAAGAACACCAAAAAAGGGCTCAACAGGTAGTGGAGGAAGGGCAAGCTATCACAAATAACCAAATAAGATCCTCCCTAGATTCAGCAGATACCGCTGCAAGGAGGGTCAACACAGCAGTCACTATCCGTAGACATGCATGGCTCTGATCTTCTGGATTCAAGCCAAATACAACAGGTTGTGTTAAACATGCCCTTCAATTAAAAAAACAAAAACATATTTTTGGGCCAGTGGTAGACCCAGCAATAGAAAAGCTACGAAAAGACTCTGACACAGCGAAAGCAATGGGTGCACTCTATTCTACAACATATAGAGGGTCATTTTGTAAACCTCAAATTCGAGGTGGTTTCAGACCCCAACTCTGAGTCATCAACCTCCCAAACAAAACCAGCCTACCAAACACAGCACCAACGAGGTGGTTCTTAGAGGCACATATAGAGGACAATATTCCAGAAATAGAGGAAAAATCCAGACCTCTCAGCAGCCTGCAACAAACCCAAAACAGTTACTTTCCTCACTCCCACTCCACACCTCTCTTGTGGGGGGAAGACTACAGCAGTTCCACACACATTTGCAAAATATTACCACAGACAACTGGGTGCTATCAATTATTCGCAATGGTTATTGGCTAGAATTGATAAACACCCCTCCAACTATTCCACCAAGGTTTCACAAACTAACCACAGGACACACAATTCTGTTACAAGAAGAGGTCCAATCTCTACTACTCAAACAAGCAATAGAGTTAGTTCCACAGTCTCAGATGGGAACAGGAGTTTATTCACTATACTTTCTAATTCCCCAAAAAAATGGCACCCTCAGGCCAATATTAGACCTCAGGCCCCTCAATCTTTACATCCTGTCAGAACATTTTCACATGGTAACTTTACAGGATGTCATCCCACTACTACAAAAACAAGATTTCATGACAACCTTAGACCTCAAGGATGTGTATTTTCACGTACCCATCCATCCTGCCCACAGAAAATACCTCAGGTTTGTCATTCAGGGAAAACACTACCAATTCGAAGTGTTACCCTTTGGAATAACAACAGCGCCAAGGGTATTCACAAAGTGCTTGGCAGTAGTGGCAGCCTACCCAAGAAGGCAAATATACATGTCTTTCCATATCTAGAAGATTGGCTAATAAAATCAAGCAGTCTTACACAATGCCAAAATCATACACGTTATGTAATACAAACCTTACACCCACTAGGTTTCTCAAACTACCAAAAATCACACCTTCAACCAGCACAAATACAACCGTATTTAGGTGCAATACTAAATACTCAACAAGCTCTAGCATATCCAGATACACAAAGGATACAAGCATTCCAAAATCTAATTCCACAAATACAACCAAATCAACAATAAACTGTAAGATTTGTCATGAAAATTCTAGGAATGATAGCATCCTGTATTGCAATTGTTCCACACGCAAGACTAAACATGTGGCCCTTACAACAATGCCTTGCACAACAATGGTCACAGGCACACGGTCAACTCCAAGATCTAGTGTTGATAGACCGGCAAACATATATGTCCCTTCAGTGGTGGAATTCTACCAATCTAATCAAGGGGCGGTCATTTCAAGGCCCTGTCCCTCAGACCATAGTTTCAACAGATGCATCAATGATTGGTTGGGGAGCTCATCTAAACAATCACAACAGTCAAGGACAATAGGATGTCAAACAGAAACAGCTACACATAAACCACTTGGAGTTTTTAGCTGTCTTTCTAGCACTCAAAGCTATTCAACCTCTTCTCACACAGAAGATTGTTCTTATCAAAACAGACATGACAACCATGTATTTTCTCAACAAACAGGGAGGGACACATTTATCCCAACTGTCCCTTGTAGCCCAAAAAAAATTGGAAATGGGCAATCCACAACCAAATTCATCTATTAGCACAGTACATCCCAGGGATAGACAATCAGTTGGCAGATATCCTCAGCAGAAATCACCAACAAACTTACGAATGGGAGATTCATCCTCAAGTACTTTAAAAGTACTTTCAAAAGTGGGGAACACCAAACTTAGACCTGTTCGCAACAAGCGAAAACACAAAATGCCAAAACTTTTCATCCAGACACCCACATCCCCTATCCAAGGGCAATGCTCTATGGATCAATTGGTCAGGGATATTTGCGTACACTTTTCCCCCCCCTCTCCCACTCCTTCCATTTCTAGTCAACAAGTTGCGTCAAACTTCATCAACATGATACTCATCGCACCAACATGGGCACATCAGCCGTGGTACACAACATTACTAGATCTATCGGTAGTACCACACTCCAAACTCCCATGCAGACCAGATCTGTTGACACAAAACAGAGGTCAAATCAGACATCCAAATCCCAAAGCACTCAATCTAACAATTTGGCTCCTGAGGTCATAGAGTTTGGATACTTACAGCTCCTCTCAGAATTTATGGAAGTTATTAAACAAGCATGAAAACCCACTACTAGACAGTGCTATGCAAACAAATGGAAAATATTTGTATATTACTGTCAATCTAAAAATATAGACCCTCTTACAGCATCAATACAAGATACTGTAGGTTATTTACTTCATTTACAAAAATCAAATTTAGCATTTTCTTAAATAAAAATACATCTTACTGTAATTTCTGCATATTTACAAAATATACAACATAGTTCTTTATTTAGAATTCCTGTCATTGTATCTTTCATGGAAGGCTTGAAACGCATCATTCCACCCAGAACACCACCAGTTCCATCTTGGAATCTAAATATAGTGCTTACAGGACTTATGGGACCACCATTGGAGCCAATACACTCGTGTCAAATTCAATTTCTAACATGGAAAGTTGCCTTCCTCGTGGCAATTACTTCTTTAAGAAGAGTAAGTGAAATCCAAGCCTTTACTCTTGAGGAACCTTTCTTCCAAGTACACAAACATAAAGTTGTACAAATCCAAAATTTCTACCACAAGTTGTATCACCATTTCATATTAATCAAACACTGGAACTGCCAGTCTTCTTTCCACAGCCAGATTCTGTGGCAGAAAGAGCTCTACATACATTAGACATCAAAAGAGCTTTAATGTACTACATAGACAGAACTAAACCATTTAGAAAGACTTTCCAAAAACCACATACAGGCAATCCTATATCAAAACAAGGTTTAGTACGATGGATTGTAAGGTGCATCCAAACATGCTATATCAAAGCAAAAGGACAGCTTTTGGTTTCTCCCAAAGCACATTCTACACAAAAGAAAGGTGCAACACTGGCATTTTTAGGGACTATACCAATGGCTGAAATATGTAAAGCTGCTACATGGTCATCACCACATACATTCACTAAACACTACTGTGTAGCTGTATTATCACAACAATAAGCCACAGTAGGTCAAGCTGTTCTAAGAGCATTATTTCCAACAACTTCAACTCCTACAGGCTAGCCACTGCTTTTTTGGGAGGACAAACTGCTTTATAGTCTGCACAGCATGTGTATCTGCAGCTACACATGCCATTGAACGGAAAATGTCACTTACCCAGTGTACATCTGTTCGTGGCATGTTCTACTGCAGATTCACATGCACCCTCCCTCCTCCCTGGAAGCCTGAAGTGGTTTAAGTTAACACATTTGAATATACATTTACATTTGCATGGACATCTCTTACTTTATACATATATACTCTATCACTCTTTCCTTTACCCTCTGCGGGAAAACAATCTAACAATGGAGTTGATGCCCATGCGCAATGGAACCAAAGAGGAGGAGCCACTCGATCCTGTGACTCAAAAAAGACTTCTTCGAAGAAAAACAACTTGTAACACTCCGGGCCCAACACTAGATGGTGGACTAATGCACAGCATGTGAATCTGCTGCAGAGCATGCCACGAACAGATGTACACTGGGTAAGTGACATTTTCCATATATATATATATATATATATATATATATATATCTATATCCTATACGAAGGAGTTAAAAATTGATAGATTACATTTTCTTTTTAAAGTATATCAATCAAGACAATTCATCTTAACAATGAAAAAGTGACCATAGGAAGCCTTCCACAAACCTTTATTGAAAGGGAATATGAGACATTGTTAACCAATAGGCTGCCATTAAAAAGTGTAAAAATAAAACTGCCAATGTGCCTTTAAGAACCTCACAGTACCTCTGTATCCCTTCATGTCCCACAAGTGAAAGGTTAGTTCATTTTTCCAGCTCTTACTGTTAGGATCCTGGAGCACTGAGCTCTCATTTATTGACACAAATTGTCAGAATAACCTTTCTAATTTGTTTTCCAAATAATCTCACTTAGTAGTTTCCATTATCTGCTATAGTGACAACTTTTGTTTCTGACAGAAAATATAGTTTTTCTGTCACGTATGCCTTCTTTAAATATAGTTTTTCCGTCGCATATGCCTTCTCTTTTTGTGAAAGTGTCCTTCCTTGGGGAAGAAGGCAGCTTAGACTGACACTCATTCATCCTGCATTGTCTGCCTGCCTGCCTGCCAGAGTCCCACCATCCTGACACCTGCCCTCACTGCCAGAAGCTGCACAGGCGTGCTCTTGAGGAGAGGGAGAAGATCAGGCTTCATGGACTCCAGGAGAGAGGATCATCCACAAGAGGCCTTGGGGAATATCAGTACTCCTCCAAAGAGACCTCTTCGCATCCAAAAGAACACCGCAGAGGAAGATCTCATGAAAAGCCCCCAAAAACAAGATCCCAGTCGACATCAAGAGGTATGATGTCGGGGCAGATATTGATATGTTTGCCAAAGACCCTGTCAAAGAGGGGTTCAACTCACTGCTCGATGTCCGAACACACTCCGTGCTCAATGTCGAGAGTCACATCGCCAGCAAGAAGCCACCTTCAGTAGATGTTGTGACAATCCTCGGCACCAAGACAGCCTTCGGCATCGAGGTCGGCATAGACAGCCAGGCAACATTCATTTGCGTTGAAGACACATGGCATGATGTCGAGACACACATCACAGTCAAGACTGCCTTCAAAAAATGTATTGACATTGAGTCCGTCAACGCTGAATCTTGTACAAAAACCCTGCAAAACATTGAAAGAAAAGCATGTGTTGGCACTGATTGAAAAGCATGTGTTGACTGGCAAAAATGTTGCGGAAAGTCCTCAGTTAACATCCCTAGATGTACAAATCGTATTAGTGGACTTGGTGGAATCTAGACCTCGATCACCTCCTAGGTCCAGGTAACAGTGATCTGAATCTCCCCAAGGTAGTTGGAAAGTTTAAGAGCAAGACAAGTACCTGCACCATTGGATTCAGTATTCTCACGCATACTCTCCCTCTAGGCCTCATACGCTCTCTCCTAAGAGAACATCTTTTCCAAGGTTCTCCAAGAGTCCTATTAGCCACAGTTCTAGATCAAAAACAACATTTAGAACCAGCTACAAGTCCAGAAGGTCCAGATCTCGCACTGCTTCATCCAAGCACAAAACATCACAGCCCTCGTTGAAAGACTATTATTCTTTTGTGCTCTCTGATACACCCCCAGGAGGTGTCCCCAGTGAATGATCTCTTGACATTCATGGATGTCTTGATCAGAGGTGTGACAAAACTGAAAATAGACATTCCAACAAGGACGTCCAAGTCTGTGATCATTAAAACCCTGCAGCACAACCACTCTTGAGTGTAGTGCCTGGACTCAGAGCCTGCGCTGCAGCTGTTTTTAACACCAGCATCTTTGAGATCCACACCATCTCGGATTCTAAAAAAGTACAAGGCTCCTGATCAGGGTCCACTAGTCTTCAGAGCTGACCCTCCTTTAGTTTTGATCATAGTAGAGGCTACACAGAGGTTTCATTCTGCAACTTCTGCTTAGATGGTACGATAGATCCTTCTGGTATTCGTTGGCCAGGTTCACTGAAAAATTGCCTAAGGAAGATAGGTGTGAATTCCAGGAGATACTTAACGAAGGCAGCCTGGTTTACAGTCAGATCATTAGTGCCATTGCGGATGCATCAGATCTAGTGGTGCACGGTTATGCACATGGCATCTATGCAGGGAGGTGACCCTTGCTGCGCCTTACGGCATTAAAGCCTGAGGCACAACATTGAATAATGAACCTGGCATTCTTGGGTAACACAGTTTTTGGTGGCCATGCCAATAAAGAGATGTCTAGAATGAAGATGGAGCTGGACCCTCTAAAAGTGGTAGGCCTCAAAAAGAAGAAAGAATTCCACAAACGATACAGGCCCTATCAAAGGAGGTATTTCCAGCAGAGGGTTCAAACTCCTCACTGGCAGCAACATAAGCAGCAGGTAAGGCCACGCTTCCAACCTCGTAAACCATCCAGAAGAAGAGGTACACAGCAACCTTTAGCTGCAGGAAACCCTACTGCAAAGCAGTGAGTAGTTACTTCCCCCTTCACTGTTCCATGTTCCAGCTGGAGGAAGTATTGTCAATCACTGGGAAGAGTTGCAGTCAACTACAAAAGACAGATGAGTCTTAAATATTGTATAGAATGGCTACTCTCTTTGATTCAAGTCCCCTCCTCCAACTGTAGCCACCAGCTAGACCTCTTGCAATCAGAAGTTCAACATCTTAATGCAAACAAAGACCATAGAGGAGGTCCTGTGTCATCAAAGGGAATCTGAAATTTATTCCTGTTACTTATTAGTAAAGAACGGACCAAAGCAAGAGTTCAGACCAATCTTAGACCTCAGAATACTCAACAAGTAAATACATCCAGAGAAGTTCAGAATGCTGACTCTGCACCAAATCTACCCACAGTTGCATCAAGGGGATTGGATGTGTGCGATAGACCTTCAATATGCATATTTCCATATCCAGATTTTTGCAAAACATCGGAAATTCCACGCTTCAAGGTGGGGTCCCAGCTCGCTTGGTCTATAAAAAATACTCCCATTCGGTCTCAAATCAGCCCCACAACCATTTTCAAAATGTATGGCCGTGTTCGCAGCATTGTTAAGGACATAGAAAATCTTTGTGTATCCTTACCTAGATGAATGACCGGATGATAAAGAACTTCTCCCCATCACAAAGGAGCATTTTTGCATCTGTGTTGAGGCACTCACAAGTCTAGCCCTTCGGATAGGTTTCCAAAAATCTACAGTTTATCCAGGACAAAAACTGCACTACCTGGGGGCCAAACGGATAATCGGCCCACAAGAGTATATCCTTCAGAGGACGGACTTTCAGCCATCACTCTGAAATGTCACAATCTTCTGCAGGTTCATCATCCATCTGCAAGGCAGATTGCATCTCTACTGGGGTCAATGGCTTCTTGCATCTTTATAGTACTGAATGCGAGATTGCACACAACGCCCCTACAGGAGTGCTTGGAAGACCAGTGGAATCAGCTTTCCAGCCACTGGGAAGACAAGTTGACATTATCACAAGCTAAGCGCCAGTCTCTCCCACAGTGGTCTCAATGGTACATTCTAAAGGTAGGGATACCATTTCATCAGGTGCCAACCAGTCAAACACTGATTATAGACACCTCCCTCCAGGGTTGGGGAGTTCACATGCGTTCCCTTCAAACTTACGGTGTTTGGTTGGACAAGGAAAAGATGTACCACATCGACATGCCGGAACTGAGAGAAGTCCACCTACCTTTAAAGTCTTTCTTTCCAGCAATAACACCTATTTGCATCCTTGTCCAAACAGACAACATGACAACTATGCATAATCTGAACAAGCAGGGAAGAACTCATTCTCGCCCTCTGTCTTTCGAGGCCAAAACCATTTAGAAATGTTTATTAGCCATCTGTTCTTTGCTTCCAAGTCTGCACTTTGTGAGATGGGCTTGCTATTCTATTCAATGCTTATGACTATTGATAAGGATCAATTGCTTACTTGTAATCCCAGTTCTCTTCCAGGGGAATCCTCATCAGTCACAGGCAACCCACCCACCTCCCCGTACTGAAGCTGTTGCAGCTCTCAACACGTTCTTAGTTTTCTGTAAATAAATTAACTGACTTTGCTGTCACCAGTGGGGCATGATGGGATGCAGGGTACTGTGAGGTTCTTAAAGACACAGTGCTAGTTTTTTCATTACTCTTATTAATGGCAGCCTATTGGTTAACAACGGCTCCTATTCCCTTTCTTTTTTCATTTCAATAAAGGTCTGTGGAAGGTCAGTTTTTTATTGTTAACATGAATTGTCTTGATTTATATACCTTTAAAAAGAAAAGGTAGATGTAAGCTGGCCATTTGTTACCCCAACGCGGCAGGCTGTAACAGGGTCACGAACCCTATATAGTCAACAAATTACTTCTTAAAAAGAAGATAATGTTACAGCCACTCGTGTCACTGTCAAAAAATAAGTTTAATGTGGCAGAACAAACATTTTCTGAGACTACATTGGACAAAAGTGGAGTCTCAAGTCCGTTCGATCGAGGACCTGCTGTTTAGCCGTCCATGTTCCGTATGCTTCCGATGGTGTGCATTGTTGAAGCTCCGATACGCGTGAGTATGATTAGCGAGTTCTGAGTTTTTCTGTGAAAGTCACTCACACGCATTAAGATTACAAGTGTGTGTTGGAGTTAAAACGGAAGTCTTTTGTTTACACATTCTCAGCGCGTCTAATTTTGAACTTCGCTACCCGAGAATAAACATTAGCACGTTCAGAGTTTATTTTGACAATCAAAACGCGTAGTTATTTTTAGCGCATGTTTAATATTAAGCAGATGTTAAGGTTTCTATATGTCTGCTTTTAATTTCAACTTTGAAATTCTGAAGTACATGCAAAAGTAAAAACATTTTGGGACGCTTTTCTGAGATATATTTGAGGATCACTAGTGGAAGCAGAGAAACATTGCTGCATGAAATGAAATTATCTTTTGGAAACAACTTTAAACAGTAGCAAGGATTGCTGCCATAACGTGAGTGCGGACTACTTATTACTATTATTAATAAGAACTTAAAAGGATTTAAAGCTGATTTAGAGCTGGGACAAGATTTTAATTATTATTATATTATATATATATATTATTTATAAAGTACTATGTACAATGTCAATATATAATATTTAAGAAGTGCTCAAGGGTCCCGGCGTGTGTGGGACTATTCAGTGCTTAGGACTTTGATGACGATTCCCCTGGAAGAGAACTATGATTACAGGTAAGCAATTTATCCTTCCCCCTTCTCGTTTTGTTATGCTCCAATGGGACTCACATTTGGTCCTCACATTCCTCATATGTATGCCTTTTGAGTCCCTCCACAGTTCTCTCAAGCTGCTTACCCTCAAGACAGTCTTTCTTGTTCCGATAGCATCAGTGCTGTGGGTCAGCAAGAATCAGGCTTTTACTGTTAACCCACCTTACACTATATTCTACCCAGACAAGCTAGTGCTCCGGATGCATGATTCCGAATGTGGTGAAATCTGTTCATTGTGAAAGTGCCAAACTCTGTCCACAGTTAAGCGTGAGCCAACACTTTGCCTCCTCCTAGGAGCTCCAGGCTCAGACAATATGTTAACTTGACTGAGAGTGTGAACTGATTCTGCACATTCCCAAGAACGATCCCAAGGATTATATATTTTCCAATCAACAAGGAATTGTAATTTTCCTCCTAAAAAAACAGGAATCGTGTATTCCATGCACTTCATACTCAGCTTGTCCAATTAGCATAACAGGTAGTGGTCTTTTAGGAAAAAAAATCCCTTGCCTTTTATGCAAAGGTTTTAATAGTGAAACTTGAAGATGGCTGTATTCAACAAAAACAATAAAGCCTCAGTCTGACAGTGACAGAGTTTATGATCCTGGTTATGTAAATGGACCATAATATTTTGGACTAAGTTCTAAACCTACAAAGACAACATAATAGACTGGCTGAAGACTGAAGGCAACTATACTTTGTCACCTGCTTTATATTTTGGAGTGGGTCGTCTGTGTTGATTGACTCATATTCTCATGATTTTCAGATAAAGAAGAAACATTTCTCAGACATGAGTGACATTTTGTAAGACATCTTGGACTGCAGAAACAGGATCTCGAACATCAGAAATCTAAGGAACAATTTGAGGATGAAATCAGCTAGAGCATAAAAGGGAGAAAAGTCACTTTATCTGTCAACTGAATTGTAAACTAACTGTAGCAGCGAGAACGGATTTCCAGTCATTCTAAGAAGTAGTGACATAACATCATTCAAATTATTTTCGAAGTTCTGTCCAGTCTTTCGGTCTGCCTATTTACTTGTAGATGATACCCAGATGTTAAAGCTCTGTGGATTCCACGTCTTTTACAAAGTGAGATCCAAAATTTGGAAATGCATTGAGATGCTCGATTCAGAAATGTTTTAAGAGGAAGACCATGAAGTCTAAAAACTAACAGTGTAAAAGGAAGAGATGTGTGGCAATGACAAATGTGTCATCAGGGTAAAGTAATCAGTAGTTTTGATACAATTTTTGTTGTAGTACCCTCTTAACTTGGGACATTCACACTAAATTCCATAGGTATCTCTCCAAGACCTTGTTGGCAACTCAAGAGTTGAAATGGAGACCACTCTTGTTACTTACAGTAGCCATTTCTGGGTTTCTGTTTTAGTATGAGCAGAGGATTCACAAGAGCTTAAACTCTCCTACACATCTCATTGGAGACTAGAGCACCAGGATTTCCTCATTAGTAGCTCCTCTGTGGTTTTAGTTTCTCTATGGCTAGAGATTAATGAATGATTGACACTGTTGAAGTACCAATTCTCAAAGATTCTTAGAAGATGTAAACAACTTTGTAAAAGATTAGATTTTCTTTAGAATATATAAAAGGATTGTACTTGTGAAATTGGTATTGATCAATGTATGTAGTTTTACAATGGAAATTGGTGGTCAGTGTTTCGTCACAAAGGCACTAGGAAGAAGAATCTTTTCTTTGGTTTCAGATTCATTTCATTGTCTAGAAAGGCTGTCAGTAACAGTATTGAACTTTCCATGTAAATATGTGACTGAAATATATTGCTGAAAAAAGGCACAGCAAGCTTGATCACTGTTTTAGCATTCAACCTGTTGAAGGACCTGCACGTTCCGATGATTAGTACGAACCAATATCTTGAATTGAGACTCTAAAAGGAAATGTTTCTACTCTACGAAGTCTTCGAATGCTAGCAGCTCTTTCTCTAACACTGAATAATTTTTTTATTTATATTCAGCAGGCCTAAATTTTCCAGAAGTGAAGCCTATTGGATGTTTCAACTCATCACTCTTGTTAAATTAGTATGGCTCTAATAGCTTGATCAGATGCATCGGTTTCCAGGACAGAAGATGTGGAAGTATCTGGTTGTTTAATAGGATCCTTTATGGATTCTATTTTTAGCTTGCTTAAGGCTTGCATGGCCTCCTGTTTCCAATTAAAGTGTTTACTCTTCTTAAGATGATCAGTTATAGGTGTAACAATTTCTGATTTCTTGATACATTTGCGATAAACCCAGAGAGCTTCGAGTCTCTCTTGCTGAAGTTGTAAAGGCCACTACAACTTGGCTGTCACTTTCTGATTAACTACAGCCAAGCCTTCTGCAGAAATTTCATATCCCAGATACTGTACAGATTTAACACCAAAAACACTTTTCTTAAGTTTAGCCCCCAAGCTGTTATCCTTCAAGCACTTCAAAACCTCTTTAACATGCTTAAAATAATCTTTTGGATTCTGGGAAAATACTAGTATTTCATCTAAAATGACAACTATGTAATAGAGCATTACATCTGAAAATATAAAGTTCATGAAAATGCTGAAAAGCAGCAAGAGCATTGCAAAACCCAAAGGGCATTATGCAATATTTGTAAAGCCAAAAAAGGAGACATTTCGGACTTCAATCCTGATAAGATGGGAAGCCCCTCTAAAATCCATTTTTGCCGTCGAACGCTGACCCCCCTGATGGCCCGCATACTGGTGGTGGCCTATCTGGAACTGAATGGACGTTTGGGGGCATCACAGCAGCAACAAGGGGGTGAGTACAGTGCCCATCATTACTACTTACGCCTGGTGGGGTGGTATCCAGGTGGGAGAAGTGTGCCTGTGGGTGTCCCTAGGCCAGGGCTGACATTGCAGTGTAGGTCCCATGTTTGGCAGGGTTCTGATGTGATATTTCTCCAACCTAGCTAGTAGGCATCCATTACTGGGAAGGGGTGTGTGGGCCCAAGGTATGCTGCAGTGTGTGATATGTGTCCCTCCCAATGTTCTGGTGACTAGCATTGTAACTGGTAGTGCATTGCATAGTGCGTAGGGCTGTTCTCTATGTGTGAGGGTGCTGTGTAGGCCAACAGTTGTGTTGGTGCAGCCACTGACCAAGTGTATCCTTTGTCTATCTTCCCCTCCCGTTTTGTTTTGTCCTCATACTGTTGTGGATTTCAACATCGGTAATGGAAGTTATTTATTTCTTCTGCCTGACATTTGCTTGTTGTGCGAATTGATTGTGGGTCTAATCAATCAGCTAATCAATGTTCAAATCACTGTATTCAAAGTTTTAAGTGGACATTCTGTTCCACTTAGAACAAAGGAAATTCCAGTAGCATTTGTAGCTTTAGACAGATGTTTGATTGCATCTGGTCTTGTAACCAAAGAAAGTGATCTCATGGACTTGCACCTTGTAGCTCACATTTTATTTCAACACTATGTCACCCTTTCATTTTAGGTATCAGTTGAGTGACTAAACACAATCCACTTAATCAATCGAACTGCAGGAACTTTCTTGGTTTAGAGGTTTGTGTGAATAACTACAGAATTCCTTGTCCCGTGACAGTTTCTAGTTTTGAAGAAGATGTTCATGTTCAGTCTGTCGCCCAATTGACTTCTATTCTGATGTTTATCAAAGTTATCTGGATGTATTTTCCCTATTAACCCTTGAATAGATTGCCCTTTGGTATTTTGTTTAGGAGAATAAAAAGACTGGGTTGATTATTTCTTCCAAGTCCCCTGCTGGAGCATCTTTGTTTTATGTTCCTAAAAACAATTCAAAGGAGCTTTAGTTCTGTATTGATTATAGCAGACTTAATCACGTCACTGTGAAATATTGTTACCCCCCCTTACTTTCAATTTTAGAGATTCTAGAAGTAGTACAAGGAGAAAAGCTTTTCACGGCACCCCTTCCTCCTTGGGAGGCCATCCGCAGCTGGGCCTCCGACGTCTTCTGTGCACAGCGTCTCAGGTCCTCCCACCGTTTCAGACAGTGGGTGCTCACCTGCCATAGACCCCCAGGGTCCGCACTTCCTTGGCGTGTTCACAGTGTCATCACCTATTGGTCTGGAGGCCCATACAGCAGTCCGTACTGGGGTAGGACCCCATCCACTAGCCTCTCTAACTCCGCTGAAGTGAAGGCATGGGCCCTTTCCCCAGTCACACAGGCCATGGTAGGTTCCAGACACAGGTCACAGCAGCACATGCAGTGTAGGTCCTCTCCTGTTGAATGTCAGGTAGCAAGTGAGTGAACAGATAGAAAATGGCGGTGACGTCCACGACGGTGCATACCGTCACCACAGGCGTACATCACCACTGGCCACTGTACACCATAGGGCCCAATAATAACCAATGAAGAGTTGCACAGCGGTTCCCGACCGCCTCCCGCAACGGCGCACGTCAGCGGAATTACCTCACTTCCACCTGTCCCTCCATACAGGACAGGCAAACACCATTTCAGGGGGGTAGACCATGGATCATAACTGCATCGTAGATCACAATTGTACATTCAAGACATATGCCACTAATACATTAAAAAATCACATCATGCATTGAACTGTAGTGGCTACAATGTACAGATTATGACCGGCTCATCACTCTTTTGCCCCATAGATTGCAACTGCTGTGGATGAATGGGAGATGGAGACACCTCCCCGTGTACAGACCCCTGGTGGACTTGGCAACAATGGAGGACAGGCACATTATCCTCACCTGCAGACTTGACAGGGCCACAATCATGGAGCTGTGTGCCCAATTGGAGCCTGACCTGATATCTGCTATCTGTCACCCCACTGGGATCCCCCCTCATGTGCAAGTGCTCCATTTCTTGGAAACTGGTTCTTTCCAAGTGACAGTGGGCTTGACAGCAGGAATGTCAAGCAATGTTCTCAATAGTGCTGACCAGAGTGCTGTCTTCCCTGATTAAACACATGTGCAGCTACATTGTTTTCCCCCAGGTGGAGGATTTGGCCACAGTAAAGGCTGAATTCTATGTAATGAGGCATATCCCCAACATAATTGGGGCGACTGATGGAACACATATTGCATTTTTTCCCCCCCACCCCCAGCAAAATGAACAGTTCTTCAGAAATTGAAAAAGTTTTCACTCGAAGAATGTGCAGATGGTGTGTTTGGCGGACTAGTACATCTCCCATGTCAATTCTAAGTATCCAGGCTCGGTGCATGATGCTTTTCTCCTGAGGAATAGCAGCATCCCAAATGTGATGGCCCAACTACAGAGGCACAGGGTGTAGCTAATAGGTGATCCCTGGTTCCCACCCAGTGTATGTTGGCGTATGGGTATGGTGTGGGCCACATGGCACAGTGTGTGGCTAACTCTTGTCCCTCGATATTTGCAGGTGACTCTGGTTACCCCAACCTCTCATGGCTACAGACCCCTGTGAGGAATGCCAGGACAAGGGCAGAGCAACGTTACAATGGGGCACATGGGCGAACAAGAAGGATAATAGAACGTACCTTCGGCCTCCTGAAGGCCAGGTTTCGGTGCCTCCATCTAACTGGTGAATCCCTGTGCTACTCACCCAAGAAGGTTTGCCAGATAATCATGGCATGCTGCATGTTGCACAACCTTGCCTTGACACAACATGTGCCTTTTCTGCAGGAGGAGGAGGCTGGAGATGGGTGTGTGGCAGCTGTGGACCCTGTGGACAATGAAGATGAGGAGGCAGAGGATGAGGATGAGGACAACAGAACTGCAGTGATTAGACAATACTTCCAGTGACACACAGGTAAGGCAGAGTAAGATCACATTTCATTGACAGTTTTGTGTTTGACATTGTCACTGGCAGGCTGTGAATTCCCACTTCTATGCCCACTCACTGAACCCTTTGGAAACTCTTTTTGCAGATATTGGT
Organism: Pleurodeles waltl; assembly: GCF_031143425.1. Classification (NCBI taxonomy): domain Eukaryota; kingdom Metazoa; phylum Chordata; class Amphibia; order Caudata; family Salamandridae; genus Pleurodeles; species Pleurodeles waltl. The sequence continues at coordinate 182,408,825 of NC_090440.1, forward strand.
GTCCCACTATCGATCCTGGTGTGTTCACTGCAGCCAACTACACATACATGTTTCCTATGTATACATTACTGTACAGTTTAATTGCAATGTTTAAACCTTGTTAAACGAATACATACTTAAATCATTTGACATATTCCATACTTGTATTTTTTCAAAGTGTTTTTATTGCAGTGCTCTGAAGAAAAGTGGGAAGTGCAATGGGCTAGGTTGATGATGGAGGAAGGTCCAGGGTAGAGTCCAGTTTATTGGTAGCACGGGTGCATTGTCCAAGGGAACATAGGAAGGGGAGCAATGGCAGTTCAAGGTGGACAGGGTGACAGAGTGGGACACAAGGGTGACAATCAGGAGAGCCTTATTTCCTGGCGGGGGTCTTGGCAATAGTCTCTGGCTTCTGCCTGGATCGCTGGGAACGTTTGCTGGGTGGTTCTCCTTCTGCAGGGGGAGGGGTGCTGGTGGCCTGTTGGTCCTGTGGCGGGACCTCCTGTCCACTAGCGGAGGTGGAGGGCTGTTCAGTAGTCTGGCTAGTGGCAGGGGCCCGCTGGTGTGACACTGCCTCCCTCATTATGTTGGCCATGTCTGCCAGCACCCCTGCAATGGAGACCAGGGTGGTGTTAATGGACTTCAAGTCCTCCCTGATCCCCTGGTACTGTTCCTCCTGCAGCCGCCTGTTCTCCAGCACGTTGTCCAGGATCTGGCCCAGCGTATCCTGGGACTGTCGGTATGATCCCAGAATAGTGGTGAGTGTCTCCTGGAGAGTCGGTTCCCTGGCCCTGTCCCTGGCCCTGTCCTCCCTCTGGCACACAGCAGTCCTCCCAGTTTCCCTGTTGTCCTGTGCCTCTTTCCTCTGAACCATGTGCCCACTGCCACTGACCCCAGGTCCCTGATTGTCTTGGGTTCGTGGTGCTGATTGATGTGTCCTGGGGACAGAGGTATGGGCATGCTGGGTGGGTGCTGTGGTGGTGTTTCCTGAGGGGGAGGCTTTGTAGTGGTGTGTAACTGTGTGTAACCGACTGTCCGGAGGTCCCTGATGGGCCAGGTTGGTCATCCAGATCCAGGCGAGCAGAGTCGCTGTCATCACTGTCGGCCTCTTCTGTGGGGGGACTGGATGTTGCTGGCACCTCTTCTCCGGTGACATTGGCTGGGATACCTGTGGGGATGTATATGCAGTGTTATTATTTCTGTGTGTAACATATTGTGCATGGGTGGGTTGCCCTCTATGGTTGTTATTGACTTGGCAGATTTTCCTTGTGGTAGTTGTTATGTAGTGGGCTAGGTGATTCTCTAGTGTGCATGCTTTAGTGATAGGTGTCCATGCAGGTCTGCGAGTGGTGTCCATGCATTGATGGTGCATGCTGGGCTCGGCATTGGGATGAGTGGGTTGTGATGGTGGGGTGTGTGGGAGGGGTGGAGTGATGGGAGTGAGGGTGGGGTCGGGGTATGTGATGGCATGCAGGTAAGGGGTGATAGTAATATAGAGTTGAATTACCAGAGTCCAGTCCTCCTGCTACTCCTGCCAGGCCCTCAGGATTCATGATTGCCAAGACTTGCTCCTCCCATGTTGTTAGTTGTAGGGGAGGAGGTGGGGGTCCACCGCCAGTCCTCTGTACAGTGAGCTGGTGTCTTGCTTCAATGGAATGCACCTTCCCCTGTAGGTCGTTTCACCTCTTCCTAATGTCATTCCTTGTTCTGGGGTGCTGTCCTAAGACATTGACCCTTTCCACGATCCTCCGCCATAGCTCCATCTTCCTAGCAATGGATATCTGCTGCACCTGTGATCAAAATAGCTCTGGCTCTACCCAGATGATTTCCTCCACCATGACCCTTTGCTCCTCATCAGAGAATCTGGGGTGTCGTTGTGGTGCCATGGGTGTAGTGTGAGTGGTGTGGGTGAGGGTGTGTAGGGTGATGTGTTGGGGTGTGTGATGTAAGGTGTGTGGGTGGTATATAGATAAGGGTGGTATGTGGCTCTGGTTGTGTGAGTTGTCTTGCTGTCTCTCTCTGTTGGCAATGATTTGTAGTCGTAAAGGGTTGTGGATACGGTGGGTGTGTGTTTTATAGTGGTGTGGGTGGCAGCGGTATATTGGCGGAAGTCAGCATGGCGGTAAGTGGGATTTACCACCAATGTCATAATGAGGGCCTGTATGTTGATTTGAAAGGTATCTCAAACTTCAATAAGGTCTTTCCACTCCTTGCATAAAATCGGTCCAAGGACTCTATGTAGGAAGTTGGCTCTGTATGCACTATTTCAAAGTAAGGAATAGTATGCACAGAGTCCAAGGGTTCCCCTTAGAGGTAAGATAGTGGCAAAAAGAGATAATACTAATGCTCTATTTTGTGGTAGTGTGGTCGAGCAGTAGGCTTATCCAAGGAGTAGTGTTAAGCATTTGTTGTACATACACATAGACAATAAATGAGGTACACACACTCAGAGACAAATCCAGCCAATAGGTTTTTATATAGAAAAATATCTTTTCTTAGTTTATTTTAAGAACCACAGGTTCAAATTCTACATGTAATATCTCATTCGAAAGGTATTGCAGGTAAGTACTTTAGGAACTTCAAATCATCAAAATTGCATGTATACTTTTCAAGTTATTCACAAATAGCTGTTTTAAAAGTGGACACAGTGCAATTTTCACAGTTCCTAGGGGAGGTAAGTATTTGTTAGGTTAACCAGGTAAGTAAGACACTTACAGGGCTTAGTTCTTGGTCCAAGGTAGCCCACCGTTGGGGGTTCAGAGCAACCCCAAAGTCACCACACCAGCAGCTCAGGGCCGGTCAGGTGCAGAGTTCAAAGTGGTGCCCAAAACACATAGGCTAGAATGGAGAGAAGGGGGTGCCCCGGTTCCGGTCTGCTTGCAGGTAAGTACCCGCGTCTTCGGAGGGCAGACCAGGGGGGTTTTGTAGGGCACCGGGGGGGACACAAGCCCACACAGAAATTTCACCCTCAGCGGCGCGGGGGCGGCCGGGTGCAGTGTAGAAACAAGCGTCGGGTTCGCAGTGTTAGTCTATGAGAGATCTCGGGATCTCTTCAGCGCTGCAGGCAGGCAAGGGGGGGGTTCTTCGGGGAAACCTCCACTTGATCAAGGGAGAGGGACTCCTGGGGGTCACTCCTCCAGTGAAAGTCCGGTCCTTCAGGTCCTGGGGGCTGCGGGTGCAGGGTCTCTCCCAGGTGTCGGGACTTTGGATTCAAAGAGTCGCGGTCAGGGGAAGCCTCGGGATTCCCTCTGCAGGCGGCGCTGTGGGGGCTCAGGGGGGACAGGTTTTTGTACTCACAGTCTTAGAGTAGTCCTGGGGTCCCTCCTGAGGTGTTGGATCGCCACCAGCCGAGTCGGGGTCGCCGGGTGCAGTGTTGCAAGTCTCACGCTTCTTGCGGGGAGCTTGCAGGGATCTTTAAAGCTGCTGGAAACAAAGTTGCAGCTTTTCTTGGAGCAGGTCCGCTGTCCTCGGGAGTTTCTTGTCTTTTCGAAGCAGGGGCAGTCCTCAGAGGATGTCGAGGTCGCTGGTCCCTTTGGAAGGCGTCGCTGGAGCAGGATCTTTGGAAGGCAGGAGACAGGCCGGTGAGTTTCTGGAGCCAAGGCAGTTGTCGTCTTCTGGTCTTCCGCTGCAGGGGTTTTCAGCTAGGCAGTCCTTCTTCTTGTAGTTGCAGGAATCTAATTTTCTAGGGTTCAGGGTAGCCCTTAAATACTAAATTTAAGGGCGTGTTTAGGTCTGGGGGGTTAGTAGCCAATGGCTACTAGCCCTGAGGGTGGGTACACCCTCTTTGTGCCTCCTCCCAAGGGGAGGAGGTCACAATCCTAACCCTATTGGGGGAATCCTCCATCTGCAAGATGGAGGATTTCTAAAAGTCAGAGTCACCTCAGCTCAGGACACCTTAGGGGCTGTCCTGACTGGTCAGTGACTCCTCCTTGTTGCTTTCTTTGTTCCCTCCAGCCTTGCCGCCAAAAGTGGGGGCCGTGGCCGGAGGGGGCGGGCAACTCCACTAAGCTGGAGTGTCCTGCTGGGCTGTGACAAAGGGGTGAGCCTTTGAGGCTCACCGCCAGGTGTTACAGCTCCTGCCTGGGGGAGGTGTTAGCATCTCCACCCAGTGCAGGCTTTGTTACTGGCCTCAGAGTGACAAAGGCACTCTCCCCATGGGGCCAGCAACATGTCTCTAGTGTGGCAGGCTGCTGGAACTAGTCAGCCTACACAGACAGTCGGTTAAGTTTCAGGGGGCACCTCTAAGGTGCCCTCTGTGGTGTATTTTACAATAAAATGTACACTGGCATCAGTGTGCATTTATTGTGCTGAGAAGTTTGATACCAAACTTCCCAGTTTTCAGTGTAGCCATTATGGTGCTGTGGAGTTCGTGTTTGACAGACTCCCAGACCATATACTCTTATGGCTACCCTGCACTTACAATGTCTAAGGTTTTGTTTAGACACTGTAGGGGTACCATGCTCATGCACTGGTACCCTCACCTATGGTATAGTGCACCCTGCCTTAGGGCTGTAAGGCCTGCTAGAGGGGTGTCTTACCTATACTGCATAGGCAGTGAGAGGCTGGCATGGCACCCTGAGGGGAGTGCCATGTCGACTTACTCGTTTTGTTCTCACTAGCACACACAAGCTGGCAAGCAGTGTGTCTGTGCTGAGTGAGAGGTCTCCAGGGTGGCATAAGACATGCTGCAGCCCTTAGAGACCTTCCTTGGCATCAGGGCCCTTGGTACTAGAAGTACCAGTTACAAGGGACTTATCTGGATGCCAGGGTCTGCCAATTGTGGATACAAAAGTACAGGTTAGGGAAAGAACACTGGTGCTGGGGCCTGGTTAGCAGGTCTCAGCACACTTTCAATTGTAAACATAGCATCAGCAAAGGCAAAAAGTCAGGGGGCAACCATGCCAAGGAGGCATTTCCTTACACTCTACCCTAATCAATCCATTTCTTTTACTGACAGACTATTAAGATGACCCCTTGAAAAAAACAACATTTAGCTGATAAAGTTTTAAAGTGCATATACGTAGTTCTACAAAGGAACACCTCCGCAAAGGTGGTCTGAAATGATAGAGAAGTTAATCTTGAAACATGCATTTCTTTTGAGCATAAGCATTAACAAGAAGGTTCATACCCCCGCAGATTTATTGGCTCAGAGACTATACAGACATTTAAATCACAGGATTTCTTATAGCATGTGCTACTGTATTTAAAAATCGCTATTTAAGGCTTTTATAAAAACACAGCAATTTCACCTTGCAGTGATTTTGGTGTACTAGACATTTATCCCGAATCAAGGAGCTCAACCAATATTCTTCAACCACTTCTCCTATCTCATTATGTTCGCTACAAAAAGTTAACTTTTACTTTAGAAATGTTCAGGGATTTTTTTTTTTATTCCACAGGAAGCTGACGTGTTGACCTTATGGCATTTTTTCACATGGTTTTGATTTCAGGGAGTAAGACATAAGCTTTTATTAAAGTATGGTTGTTACAGGACATACCACAAAAAGTGGCGGAAGAGCTGTCTGCTCCAATCAATGCATACTTACAGACTCTAAATAAGATGAACAGGGCATCTGCAACTTTTTTGGCAGATGCCCCATATTCTAAATAAGGTCCACAGGCTGGCTGCTTATTTTGTAGCGTCTTAGAACTGTACGTGTTAGGACCCCGTGACTGGGGCAGATTTATGAAGGAAATTACATAATCGATCTGGGAGGTGTCAGGATGGGATCTTAACCATTAATGGGATATAGTTACTTACATGTTGTATGCTGATGAGTATAGACACAATGAGCTCCATGTGTGGTTTGTTTGTGTGCATTCTACCAGGCTGGGGAGGATGCTGTAGGAAACTACCCCTTTTAGCATGGTTACCCCCCTGCGTGTCCCCCCACACACACTTTTTGCCTGGTATTGATGCTAACTTAACTGTGGGCTGGGACCCTGCTAACCAGGCCTTACCACCAGTGTTCTTTCCCTAAATTGTTTCCACTATTGGCACACCCCTGGCACACAGCTAAGTCCCTTGTAAAAGGTACCTGTGGTACCAAGGGCTCTGTGGTCAGGGAAGGTCCTTAAGGGCTGCAGCATGTATCGTGGACCCCTCACCAAACACATGCACACTGCCATTGCATATTGTATGTGCTGGTGGGGACAAAAAAGGTAAAGTCACCATAGCATCCATCCCAGGGCACCATGCCCACAAACCACTACCTGTGGCATAGGTAAGTCACCCCTCTAGCAGGCCTTACAGCCCTAAGACAGGGTGCACTATACCACAGAGGGCTTAGCTGCATGAGCAATATGCCCCTACAGAGTCTACGTCCATTGTTAGACACTGTAAGTGCAGTCATATTAAGTACATGCGCTGGGAATTTGTCATTACGATCTTCACAGCTCTATGATGGCTTCACTGAAGACTGGGAAGTTTGGTATTGAACGTCTCAGTACAATAAAGCCATGCTGATGCCAGGGTTGGCTTTATTGTAAAATGCACACAGAGGGCATCTTAGAGATGCTACCTGTATTTTAGCCAACTCTTTAGTGTAAGGCTGACCAGTCTATGCCAGTCTGCCACTAACAGACACATTTCTGGCCCCATGGGGTTGAGAGCCTTTGTGCTCTCTGGGGTTAGGAACAAAGCTTGCTCTGGGTGGAGGTGCTTCACACCTCCCCCCTGGAGGAACTGCAACACTTGGCAGCAGGTCCGATGGGAAAATTAGGTAAAACAAGGAGGAGTGACAACTACAGCTAGGACCACCCCAGATGTCCAGAGCTGAAGTGACGCCCTACTTGCAAAATCCTCCTTGTTTGGAGGAAAGGGACCAATACGGATAAACATGTGCCCCCCCTCCCCAAAGGGAGTGGGCACATGAATGGTTTAGCCACCCTCAGGGACAGTAGCCATTAGCTACTGCTCTCTGACCCCTGTAACACCCCTAAATCTAGTATTTAGGGGGACCCCTGAACCGTACTCACCAGATTCCTGGTGCCCTCAAGAAAGAAGACAGGACTGCAAAGCCGACCCCCAGCAGTGAAGACTCCAGACAACAACTGACTTTCCCACAGACCTACCGGCCTGTCTGCAGCTTCAAGGCTCATACTCCGAAAAGGTGACACTTCCTGCAGGACCAGTGACCTCTAAAAAAAACCCCAGAGGGCTGTCTGCCCAGTAGAGACCAAGAACACCAGAGGACTCCAGAACTCCCCCGGATCTGTTAGCCCTGTCCACCCTGTACCCGATGCCCACAGCTCAAGACCAAGTCCAGGTGGCCCACCGGTCCAGAGAAAGTCCCCAGGCAATACCAACCTCGAGTCCACCCTGGATTGAACCCTCCTGGCCAACACAATGAAGCCTGGAGCCTGAATTCAGAGGACCACCTTGACTGCGACCGTGTCCGATGAAGATTCTGGATGCCCAAGAAGACTCCTCCACCCGCAGCGCCTTGGCCTTGGGGAATCCGACCAATGGTCAAGCAATGTCCAGCGGGCCCTCTCTTTCTTGTGCAGCCTTTGGTTTTCTGGAACCGACCCCCTGGACCCAGCCTGCAGCAACGTTTGTGACCCCCCCTGCACTCGCCCCATTGAAAAGCATTGGACGCCCAGCTCAGTTTGCACCCTGTACCCGGCCGCCCCGGTGCTACTGAGGGTGTGTGTTTGGTGTGATCCTGCAATTGGTTTTCTACTGAGCAACCCCAAGTCGTCATTGGATCCCATTGAAAACACAATGCCACCTTTGACCTCTGGTACCAGCTGGGTCCGTTTTGCTAGTGGTGCACTTTTGGGGTTAACCTGAACTTTGACCTGTGGACATTCTAACCCCTGAATACTGGAATCATAAATTGCACAGAGTGTTACCTTTTAAAATTGAAGGGTTACTTACTTGTAACTGCTTTATCTGCAAAACCTAAACAAAGTACATTTGATATATATGTCTGATACTTACGTACAACTCTACCTACCTGCAACAAAGACCTTTTGGTTCTAGTAATAAAATATAAATAACATGTTTTTGCTATATAAAAACAATTAGCCTGGAGTTAGTCATTGAGTGTGTGCCTCATTGCTTGACTGTGTGTGTACAACAAATGCTTTGCACTACCCTCTGATAAGCCTAACTGCCCGACCACACTACCACAAAAGAGAGCATTAGTATTATCTCCTTTAGCCTTTGTGGAACCCCGTGACTCTGTACACATTAGACCTTATTTTAGTATAATAAATACAGAGCCAGCTTCCTACAGAGGCAAGAACTGGGGAATATGTGCTCCAAAGAAACAGAAGGGCTCCCCCTGAGAGTTTGTAAGAAACAGCGAACTGCTTATGTGTGCCACATGCACCCAAGCCAAAATGAAGAAGCCTGCAGTTGGCGCATCTGGGGTGCAAGCGCCACTCCAGCCCGCACGATGCCTCATGGAAAAGTTGAAGGCTCAACAATGGAGCACCATTTGAAAAGCCACCAAAACTTGCTGGCAAGGCTAAAGAAAAAAAGAAAGTCCTGTGCCACAACATTGAGTCACCAGTCATACAAAGAAAACGCTAAAAGGCACTAACAACCAGATACAACATATAAGGCACTGACAATCAAATATAAAGCTGCCTGAACAGCACACATTCTCAGCACAAGAAATAAAAAAGGTGAAGTACACATCAGACACTTTTCTGAAACCTCCACCAACATTGGATACTGCCAAAAAAACAGAATACAGGCGCCAGATGGACCATGGGGATAGAGACTTTTGATGATTCCATATATATTCTGAAAACAGTCAGTGATAATAAAATCATTAAATACTTGAAAATAAATCTCACTGGTGCCAGAGTGAAAAAAGTATTAAAGAAAATTTCACCAAATGACACAGGGGGTCATTCTGACCTCGGCGGTAAAAGGCGCTTACCGCCGGTCAGAAGACCGCCATAACACCGCCGCGGTCGCGGTAAACCGCCACGGTCATTCTGACCCGCAACTGGCAAACCGCCAAAAACCCGACATCCACAAAAGTCCGCCACACCAAAGCTCAGCGAAAAAATGGCAAAGTCCAAACCTCCACCATAACGCCAACAGAAATACGCCCATACCATTCCGACCCACAAATCCACGCGGCGGTCTTTCAAACGCGGTATTCCATTGGCAGTACACACCGCCGCAGGCAAAACACACACATAGAAAACTCTGCCACATTGGTCAGTTTGAAATACACACACCTGATACACATACTAACACCACTCCCACACACCCAACACAATATAAAACACACACCCACATCACCCACAAGCCCCTACGACCCGAAATCATTGACGAAGGCGAGAGAGAGCACAGAATAGACATTCCCACAACACAGAGGCACACAACACCATCACCCACACAGAATCCACGCACCACACACCACCACACGCACCACACTCATCACCACACACGCCACCCCACACCTCAACCACACCACCCCATGGCACCTCAAAGACACCCCAGGTTCAGTGACGCCGAACTCAGGGTCATGGTGGAGGAAATAGTCCGTGTAGAGCCCCAGCTCTTCGGGGCACAGGTGCAGCACACCACAATTGCCAGGAAGATGGAGCTATGGCAAAGGATAGTGGACCGGGTTAACGCGGTGGGACAGCATCCACGCAATCGGGAGGACATCAGGAAGAGATGGAACGACCTACGGGGGAAGGTGCGTTCCATGGTATCAAGACACAACATTGCGGTGCAGCGGACTGGCGGCAGACCCTCACCTACTCCCCCAGAATTTACCGCGTGGGAGGAGGAAGTCTTGCACATCCTGCATCCTGAGGGCCTCACTGGAGTAGGCGGAGGAATGGACTCTGGTAAGGCAAATCTTCACTACTGCTTCCCACCCCCACCCCACCTGCATGCCAAATCATACCCCCACCCTCACCCCCTCCCCCATCACACCAACCCCTAGCAAAAGGCTCACCATCACAACCCACCCATCCCAACACCAAGCCCTGCATGCGAGCACAAAGCATGGACACCCATCACCAAAGCATGCCCACTGCACACACACACATCACCCCCACAAGCCACACTCACAAAAGTCCCCTCAAGGAAATGCCTGCACATGGGTACACGGACACCCACCCAGCACACGAAATGCCACACACAGAAGCAATAACCATACCATTATACCCCTGCAGGACCCGAACGCCACCACACCGCCACGGAGGGTCCAGAGATGTCCATCCCACCACCAGAAGAGGCCCCCAGCGATGACAGCAGCTCTGTCTCCCTGGAGCCAGACGACCAGCCCGGCCCATCGGGGACCTCTGGACAGTTGGTTCCCCACAGACAGCCACAGGCTACACCAGACCCAACCCCCTCTGGGAACACCAGCACAGCTCCCACCCAGCGGGCCCATGCCTCTGTCTCCAGGACACGTAAATCAGCGGTGTGTCCACCACTACAGGGCACCCAGGTTGACCCACCACCCCAACAACAACAGGGACCTGGGGGCAGTGGTAGTGGGCACACCGTCCAGGGGACAGAGGCCCAGGAACACAGGGGAACTGGGAGGGCTGCTGTGCGACAGGGGGGGGACAGGCCCGGGGAACCGACTCTCCAAGAGGCCCTCTCCTCCATCATGGGAGCATACCACCGCTCCCAGGAGACGATGGCGATGGTACTGGCCCGGTTCCAGGAGATCCAGGAACTGCAGGAGGAACGGTACTTGGCGCTAGTGGACAGGAGGCCCCCACACAACGACGGGCCACCAGAACCCCACCTCCTGCAGAAGAAGAACCACCCCGCAAGCGGAACCTGAGATCTAACAAGAAGACAGAGTAGGATTGCAAGACCCCCGCCAGCCTAAGATACCCCCTGATGTCATCCCACTGTCCCACATTGTCACCCTGTCCAACCTTGAACTGCCCCTGCTCCATCCTTCCCCAGGCATATGGACAATGCACCTGTGCGACTGAGAACTGGACTCTGCCATGGACATTACTCCACCCCCACCCATCACCGTTTTACAATCATGTACCTATATGTAGCACTTAAAATAAATCACTTATTCCACTTAAAAAAACAGGAGTCTGCTTGTATTCTTAACAAATGTATTACACATAACGGTGCAATAATGTCCAGTTACTTAGCGATGACAACATACCAATTTCAATAATCTTTAGTCCATGGGCAAACAAAGCGGAAGTCAGGCAGTGGGTCATACAGCTCTGAAAAGGGAAGGGAAAGTCACAAATCAGTTACCAGGAACTGGGGGGGGATACACAGACAGTGGAGACGCATGAGGCCTTAAGTAAATGTAAAATGTCGTGGCTGATTCTTACCTGTGTGCTACTGAAAGTATTGTTGTATGACTGTCTCCCTGTTGTCCGTGTCGTCCCCGTCGTCTTCCTCCTCTTCACTCTCCACAGGCTCCACAGCTGCTACAACATCACCATCTGGACCATCCTCCTGCAGAAAAGGCACCTGGCGTCGCAATGCAAGATTGTGAAGCATACAGCAGGCCACGATGATCTGGCACACCTTCTTTGGTGAGTACATGAGGGATCCCCCTGTCATATGCAGGCACCTAAACCTGGCCTTCAGGACCCCAAAGGTCCTTTCTATGATCCTCCTAGATCGCCCATGGGCCTCATTGTACCGTTCCTCTGCCCTGGTCTGGGGATTCCTCACTGGGGTCAGTAGCCACGACAGGTTGGGGTAACCAGAGTCACCAATTAGCCACACACGGTGTCTCTGTAGCTGTTCCATTACATAAGGTATGCTGCTATTTCGCATGACATACGCGTCATGCACTGACCCAGGGAACTTGGCATTTACATGGGAGATGTACTGGTCAGGCAAACAGACCACCGGGACATTCATCGAATGATAACTTTTTCTGTTTCGGTACACCTGCTCACTTCCACTGGGGGGAACCAAAGCCACATGGGTCCCATCAATGGCACCAATGATGTTGGGGATATGTCCAAGGGCATAGAAATCACCCTTCACTGTAGCCAATTCGCCCACCTCAGGGAAAATAATGTAGCTCCGCATGTATTTCATCAGGGCAGACAACACTCTGGACAAAACCTTAGAAAACATAGGCTGAGACATCCCAGATGAAATGGCCACTGTTGTCTGAAAAGACCCACTTGCCAAAAAATGGAGTACTGACAGAACCTGCACCAGAGGGGGAATCCCTGTGGGTTGGCGGATGGGGGACATCAGGTGTGGCTCCAGCTGGGCACATAGTTCATGTTTAGTTGCTCTGTCAAGCCGGTATGTAAGTATGATATGTCGTTCTTCCATTGTCGACAGGTCCACCAGCGGTCGGTACACAGGAGGATTCATCCTTCTCCTCGCAAGTCCCAGCGGACGGTGCCTAGGAAGGACAACATGGAGCACAGAGTCAAGCAACCCACAGGTTCGTTCACACAGCTTGCACAGTACACGAATCGCTATGCATTGAATGGCTTGTATGAGTGGCAATGCAAGGCCTAGGCCTGTGTGACGCAGTAGAAATCATGCCATGTGGGCCCTTGAAATGGCGGCTGCCTGACCTGTGAAGTGTGACAGTGGGATGTCGAAGACCGCGGCGCAAAGCAGCATTGGTTAACATTGAACCCTATGTCTCTCAGGAGCCAATGACGATGTGCGCCGGCGGTACGCACCGCCGTGGGCGTGACCGCCATTTTCTATCTGATTAATCACTCGAGACCTGATCATCCACAGGAGAGGACCTATACTGCAAGTGCTGCTGTGACCTCGGTCTGGGAGATACAATGGCTGCTGCGACTGGGGAAAGGGCCCCTGCCTTCACTTCCGAAGAATTGGAGAAACTTGTTGATGGGGTCCTCCCCCAGTATGCGCTACTCTACGGTCCTCCAGACCAACAGGTTAGTACACAGGGTGCACGTTGAATGGGCTATGCCTGTGTTGAGTGGGGTGTATGTAAGATGGTGGGGAGGGGAGCGAATGAGGAGTGCAACGCACGAAAGATGAGAGCTTGTGCCACATGGCAAGGTTGGGGAGGGGGTGGGCCACTCACATTGACCAGGCAGAAAACTGATGCGATTTCCTTTACCACCCTGTACATGTCACATAGGTCAGCGCCCATCAGAAGATCGACATTTAGCGTGCCATCGCCAACGACATCCGGGCCCTGGGGGTCCACAACAGACGGGGCACCCACTGCCGAAAGAGGTGGGAGGACATCCGCCGCAGGACCAGAAAGACCGCCGAGTCTCTGCTGGGGATGGCCTCCCAACGTAGGAGGGGTGCCAGCCGCCAATTGACCCCCCTGATGTCCCGGATCCTGGCGGTGGCCTACCCCGATTTGGATGGGCGCGTGAGGACATCACAGCAGACACAAGGGGGTGAGTATCAGCACAATCTGCTATTTTTGCGCGCAGTGAAGGTGTCTGGGTGGGGGAGGAGGGCTGTGGCGGTCTCCAGGCCAGGGTGCATTCTGTAGGCTAGGCCCCTCCGTTAGACACGGCCCTGTGCCCCCGCCCCCCACCTCTGTAGGGTGCCAAGTACAGCTATCCATGGTCCGGCTCACCCATGTGTGCATTTGTCGTCCACAGACCTGTAGGCCTACTCACAATAACTGAGTAGTGTACCCCCATTGCGCTGCCTAGTTCAGGGGGCTTCTGTGTCTGTCCTCTCCGACAACGGTGTTGCCAATGCATGCAATCAACCTGTCTTCATTTCTCCCCCCCCCATCTTCTTTGTCTTCCTGTTCATGTGTGCATTAGCATCATCAGGCGGAGGAGAAGTGGCATCGGCGCACGAGGGAGCTGCATCTCACATGGCCCCGGAGGGCCATACAACAGACTCCGAGTACACCAGTGAGACGGAGGGCGAGTGGAGCTCCACAACGGGGACCCGTGGAGACGTCAGCGACACCGACACGTCCTCAGAAGGGAGCTCCCTAGCGGTGGCGGCAACATCCGTGCCCACTGCATCAACAGGTACAGCCGCCGCCCAGCGCACCAGCCCCGCCCTCCCAGCAGCCCCTCAGCCTTCGCTCCGTGCCCGCTCGCCCAGGAAGGCGGGCATCTCCTTCGCCCCAGGCACCTCAGGCCCTGCCCCAGTTACCCCTGCTGCCCTCAGTGAGGAGGTCATTGACCTCCTCAGGACACTCATTGTTGGGCAGTCTACCCTTTTGAATGCCATCCAGGGTGTAGAAAGGGAGGTGCATCGGAGCAATGCATACCTGGAGGGCATTCATTCGGGTCAGGCTGCCCATCAGCGATCGTTCAACGCTCTGGCCTCAGCACTAACGGCAGCCATTGTCCCTGTCTCCAGCCTCCCTCTTCTGACTCCCTCCACCCAGTCTCCTGTTCCTCTGCCTATCCCATCCACACCATCAGACCAGCCTGCACACACCTCTACACCCAAGGGCAGCTCATCCAGACATAAGCACCACAGATCACACAAGCATTCACACAAGCAACATCCAGATGCAGACATGCCAACAGTCACTACCACCTCTGTGTCCCCCACCTCCTCATCTCCCTCCTCCCTCCCTGTGACGTCTCCACTCACACCTGCATGCACACCACCATCAGCCAGTACTTCCATCACCAGCACACCCTCCATTACAGTCCGCACACGTGCAGTCACCACCCCCACTGCCATTTACACGTCCCCTGTGTCCTCTCCCAGTGTGTCTGTCACCCCCTCTTCCAAAGCACACAAACGCAGGCAGCCACCCACCCAACAGCCATCCACCTCACGACAGCCTCCGTCACAGGCACCTGCACCCAAAGACAGCACACTTGACTCTCCTACAACCACATCCTCTTCCTCCACTCCCAAACCCACTACACCTACCCGTCCCTGTCCTTCCAAAATCCTTTTCCTTTCCAACCTTGAGCTCGTTCCAATCACTGACCCACCCCCTCCATCTGGTAAGAGTAAAAAAAGCGCCTCAGCCACCACCAGCCCTGCATCTACTGTGACCAAAGTGCAGGGCTATTGGAGTCCACCAGATCCTAGGGCAGGAACATCGGCCAGCAGCAAGGGGACAGCCAGCCCAGCCCCTGGGAAGAGGACGAAAAAGAAAAAGGCCAGGCGCGACAAGACTGAGACGGCTGCCACCAAGGACAGTAGCCTTGCCCCGTCACCTGCCACATCATCCAAGGGAGGCAAGGGCCACAGAGCATCAGCGAAGGAGGGCAAGGGCAGCAGGGCGGAGAAGTCAGGCAGCAGGCGAGCTGCCCAGGAGGGCCCCACCAGCCCCATTACGGGTGTGACGGACGACACACACGGGCCCAGGACTCCATCACAGGAGGGCGCAGCGACCGCAAGTTCGGATGGTGAATGAGCGGGAAGTCTTGCCCAGGTCTGGCTCCCTAGACACACGGGACAAGAACCGCTGAACGGGCCCCGCCGGGAGGAGCACCGCTGAACAGGGCCCTGCCGGGACAAGAACCGCTGAACAGGGCCCCGGCGGGGCCCTGTTCATCGGTGCTCCTCCCGGCGGGGCCCTGTTCAGCGGTTCTTGTCCCGGCAGGGCCCTGTTCAGCGGTGCTCCTCCCGCTGAAACGCTGAACGGGCCCCGCCGGGAGGAGCACAGCTGAACAGGGCCCCGCCGGGACAAGAACCGCTGAACAGGGCCCCGCCGGGAGGAGCACCGCTGAACGGGCCCCGCCGGGAGGAGCACCGCTGAACAGGGCCCCGCCGGGAGGAGCACCGCTGAACAGGGCCCCGCCGGGAGGAGCACCGCTGAACAGGGCCCCGCCGGGAGGAGCACCGCTGAACAGGGCCCCGCAGGGAGGAGCACCGCTGAACAGGGCCCCGCCGGGACAAGAAACGCTGAACGGGCCCCGCCAGGAGGAGCACCGCTGAACAGGGCCCCGCCAGGAGGAGCACCGCTGAACAGGGCCCCACCAGGAGGAGCACCGCTGAACAGGGCCCCGCCAGGAGGAGCACCGCTGAACAGGGCCCCGCCGGGAGGAGCACCGCTGAACAGGGCCCCGCCGGGACAAGAAACGCTGAACGGGAGGAGCACCGCTGAACAGGGCCCTGCCGGGAGGAGCACCGCTGAACAGGGCCCCGCCGGGAGGAGCACCGCTGAACAGGGCCCCGCCGGGAGGAGCACCGCTGAACAGGGCCCCGCCGGGAGGAGCACCGCTGAACAGGGCCCCGCCGGGAGGAGCACCGCTGAACAGGGCCCCGCCGGGACAAGAACCGCTGAACAGGGCCCCGCCGGGACAAGAACCGCTGAACAGGGCCCCGCCGGGACAAGAACCGCTGAACAGGGCCCCGCCGGGACAAGAACCGCTGAACAGGGCCCCGCCGGGACAAGAACCGCTGAACAGGGCCCCGCCGGGACGAGCACCGCTGAACGGGCCCCGACGGGAGGAGCACCGCTGAACAGGGGCCCTTAATCTCAAGCACCGCTCCGCTGGGCCCTTCCTGTCAAGCACCGCTCCGCTGGGCCCTTCCTGTCAAGCACCGCTCCGCTGGGCCCTTCCTGTCAAGCACCGCTCCGCTGGGCCCTTCCTGTCAAGCACCGCTCCGCTGGGCCCTTCCTGTCAAGCACCGCTCCGCTGGGCCCTTCCTGTCAAGCACCGCACCGCTGGGCCCCGCCGTCTCAAGCACCGCTCCGCTGGGCCCCTTCCTGTCAAGCACCGCTCCGCTGGGCCCTGCCGTCTCAAGCACCGCTCCGCTGGGCCCTGCCGTCTCAAGCACCGCTCCGCTGGGCCCTTCCTGTCAAGCACCGCTCCGCTGGGCCCTTCCTGTCAAGCACCGCTCCGCTGGGCCCTTCATCTCAAGCACCGCTGGCCCATTGACAGTGCCGGTTCTGTGTCGAGCAGGGCTTCAGGAAGCACTCTGGGCACCATGCCTCCTCCATTAACAGTGGAGTCGGTAATCCATCTGATGGACTGTGGCTTAGCACTTCCCAGGATGGTCCAGTGGGCAAGCCACCCACTGTAGGGTCTTGTGAGACTGTGGCTTTGCACTCCCCAGGATGGTACAGTGGGCAAGCCACCCACTGTAGGGACTTGTGACACTGTGGCTTTGCACTCTCCAGGATGGTACAGTGGGCAAGCCACCCACTGTAGGGACTTGTGAGACTGTGGCTTTGCACTCCCCAGGATGGGACAGTGGGCATGGAGGCCCCTCGTGGATCTGGCGTCGTGCACTCATGTGGCTGAGGTGCCCCCCCTTCCCTTCCCCCTGAGGTGCCTGTAGTTTTATCATCTGATGCCCCAGCAGTGATCTCTCCAATGGTATCTGGTCTCCTGTGTGGGCTTTGCCCATGTGTTTGTGCACATTGGCCCACGGACTATGGAACTTTGACGGAATGTGCAGGACTTTTTGCCTATGTATCTGTTGTTGAATATGTTCATTCCTTATTTTAGTCTCTTTTATATGGCATATTTCCCATACCTTCAATGGAGCTATTTATACATATATTTTATAGATCATTTTAATTGTGTCTTTGCATTATTCCGGGGGGTTTGTGTGGTGTCACTCTGACTTGTTGCTCGGCATTGGGGTGTAGGTATTTGTGGTGGGGGGGTGGGTGTATGGCGCATGTGTGTGCCCGTAAGCTTTCCTCCTCCCCCCTCGCCTGTGTCGTAGGTGCAGTACTCACCGTTGTCATCTGCGCCGGCGTTCGTACTCCTGGTAGATGAGCAGGTAGACAATAGCTGGTAGGATGTGTAATTCGGGTTCCATGCTGTCCTCCTTCCTCGTGGAGTGTGTATAGGTGAGCGTTTTCCCGTTCGTAGTCTGTTTCCGCCGTGTTTTTATCGGCGGGGCTCCCGCCCCGGAAAAGGTGGCGGATTGGTGGGTTGTGATAGGGTGGGCGGTACATTGTCTGCCGCCTCCCTGTTGGCGGTGACCGCCGCGCTGTTTGTCTGTCCTGCCGTGGCGGTCGAAGTGTTAAAGTAGCGGGCTGTGTTGGCGGTTCCCGCCAGGGTCAGAATTCCTTTTTTTGGACCGCCTGCCTGTTGGCGGGTTGATCGCCGCTTTATCACCGACCGCCAGGGTTGGAATGACCGCCACAATGTCTTACCATCAAATCAAAGAAGTTCATCTTGATCCCATATGTCAACTACATAAGGTGCATTTTCAAACAAACGAGACAACAAGTTGGTGAAACAATGGATGAGTTTGCTGAAAGGCTTAATGTGCTCATCAAACATTGCAAATTTAGTGAATTTAATGATGAGGAAGCCTTTTGCCTCAGAGTCAATGCTGGTTGTTTGTCAGGCTTATTCAGAAGACGCATGCTGTGAGAGACAGTCAGTCTAGAAAAGTTATTAATGGCTGAGGAATGAGCTGATCGAAAAGCCACAGATATGGAAGCACGAACAGTAAAAGGTGAATTGCCATTAGTCATGAATAGTAGACACCAGTGTCAAGCAGATACACGTAAGTCGACATCCTTGAAAAAAAAAAAAGACTGTTTCTGCTGTGGATTTTCATTTCCACATGAGAATAAATGTCCTGCCATCAGACAAATGTGTAAAGCCTACAGAAAGAAGAACCACTTTATAAGCATTTGTAAAGCGAAGGAAAAACCAAGTGCGTCATGGCAGGAGGAGAAGATGGACAATAGAAGGCTCCAGAAGCAGTCTTTCCAAACCCACAAAGAAAAAACGACCTCAACTGCAACAGATCAAAACTAAACAAAGTTGATCGTCATCATGTTCATCCTTCAAGAGTTCCTTGACGTTACCATTGAGCAACAGTGAAGAGGGTGAATGTGCGATTATCATAGCTAAAAGGGAACAACATGCACAAGTGGGCCTTGCTGCTTGCATGAAAGACTAAAGGGCAGAAACAAGTGAGCTGATAAAGCAAAAGTACTCATTTGCACATTGCCCCAAAATCAAATTGAAAGTCAACAGTTGCCCTGTAACTTTTGTAATCAATAGTGGTGCATTGGTCAACATCATGCCAGCTGAACAATTTCACAGTTTATTGTCTGAACCACAACTCAAACCATCAAGTACAAAAGTGGACATATGGGCTTGGTTCAGAGTCAAGGAACATTCATAGAGACCCTGGAACATAAACAGATGTTTTTTCAGGCTCCATTTTATGTTCTTTAAGGTACTCCATCTAGTGCATGCCTACTTAGCTTTGCAACCCCTGTTGATATGGGGCTGATATCCATCAATTACAACCCAAATACACAACTTGAAATTGTGTGTCTATTCCAAGCACTGTTGCATGGTCTAGGAAGGCTCCAAATGATAAAAGTACAACTTCACATTAACGAAGACGTCAGGCCTGTTGCACAGCAACACTGCAGGATAGCATTTCATCTACAAGAAGCGGTCGAGAAACAACTAGAAGCTTTGCTGAAACTTGAGTGCTCTACTGATCCCACACCATGGATGCCACCAATCTTGGTAGTGCCGAAAAAGGACAATGGAGGTGCAGTGTGCATCTGAATACAGGGATGTGGAATTCCTATCGCCGGGACATCTTGTTTGAGGTCAAGGGCAACAAGTTTTTATGTTCACTTTGTCCTTGGGACAAGTAGGCCCAACCCTCTGCAGCACAAACCCTTTGGCTGCCTGTTTACAGAGAGTGGAACTCTGTGCAGTTGAGGTAATGTGTTTCCAAAAGATAATGCTGTTCGAACTTGTATGTATGGTTCATTATTTGAAAACCTTCATTATTAGGGTGAGTGCTGTAAATAAATGTTTTAAGGTCACACTTCACTACTGACGTTGGTTCCAGTACAAAAAAAAAAAACGTGTTTACACATGTTTGAAAAGTTTAGGCTATGAGGCTAAGTATAATGCTCCCAGAATGCTCTCTGATTAGATGCAAATGAAGTGTCATTTAGTAAAATGTTTTGATGCATGCTAGTATTTCCCAAAAATATTTCGAATGGAAAATCAGTGTAACCATTTTCAACACGATTATGGGAAGCATGAAAATAAACAAACACTGACAAAGCCAACTGATCTGACATATTTTTATAAGTCTTTTAGTTTCATCAATGCGTGTCTTGTTTTGACATGGCTTTTGTAACATTTTATTGTTGTGGGAGCTACCAGGCCCTCAACATTGTAACAAACACTGGCAAAAAAAAACCAAAACGTTTTTGAACTCTAAAAGCACACGTTGCCACCAGTGGCATAACAAAGGCCCCGCAGCCGCCCTCCAGGGGGCCCCTTCAGCACAGCACCTGCCCTGAGTGAGTCTGGAGAGAGGGCTCCTCCATGTTCTTTGCAAAGGGGCACCCTCCAGTTTCGTTACGTCACTGATTGCCACTGTTGTTCCTGACACTGAACAAAACTACTTTGTGTGCCAATATGCTCCTTGTGGAAGAGAAGAATGCGATCACTCACAGTAAAGCCAGCCGAAAGAGAGAGAAATAGAAGTTTAATAAAAACAAAATGTCTTTCTTAACACCAGACCTAATTAGGGACCAAGACCCACATATAGGTAGCTTTTTGCATGTCGCAAACAGCGACTTTCGCTGTTTGCGACGTGCAAAAAGCACATTGCGATGCACAAACCCAGTTTTGCGATTCGGTAACCTGGTTACCAAATCGCAAAACGGGTTTGCGACTCGCAATTAGGAAGGGGTGTTCCCTTCCTAATTGCGACTCGCAGTGCAATGTAGGATTGCTTTGCGAACGCGGGCGCAAGCCAATCGCAGTTTGCACCCATTTCAAATGGGTGCTAACACTTTCACAAAAGGGAAGGGGTCCCCCTGGGACCCCTTCCCCATTGTGAATGTCACTGTAAACATTTTTTCAGAGCAGGCACTGCCTGCTCTGAAAAAATGAAACTAAAACGTTTCATTTTTCGTTTTTGTAATGCATCTCGTTTTCCTTTAAGGAAAACGGGCTGCATTACAAAAAAAAACAAAAAAATGCTTTATTGAAAAGCAGTCACAGACATGGTGGTCTGCTGTCTCCAGCAGGCCACCATCCCTGTGAGGCCGCCATTCGCAAGGGGGTCGCAAATTGCGACCCACCTCATGATTTTTCATGAGGTGTGCATTTGCGAAGCCCTTACGAATCACAGATGGTGTCAGGGACACCATCCTACATTCGGATTTGCGACTCGCAATTTGCGGGTCGCAAATCTGAACCTACCTACATGTGGCCCCAAATTCTTAAAGAAAGTCACAAAAGTGCACCCATGGTATATATCGTACCCCTATAAAATATTTGTGAACTGTATTTTAGCATGGGTAAATACGCATGTGTAGATTTTCTCATGTGAAAATCTATTGAGCATTTGCAAGTTCATTTTCCCTCCAGCCACTTTCTTCCCAACCCTGGAAGAAGTTCTAATTCTGCCATTGTCAGGAGTAAATGTCCAACCTTTCTTATTATGGGAAAATATTAGAGAGAAGCTGGTGAAAATCTTTAAAACATGCAGGTTAGTAGGTTTGCAGACTCAAAGGCATTCCAGCCCTGGAACTATTGCTTACTGCTTCCTCCAGCCCCAGTATGCAGATCTGCAGAAAGGTGGAAAAATAAGGAAATTGCTACAGTAGGGATTGAAACTGCAAGTATTCAAGCCCTACTATGGTAGTAGCCCTGGCATAATCAGAGAGGCTATTATAAGAGCTCTTACATAATGAGATTGCTGCCATAATTTGGTGCCACACTACATGGCAGCAAAGGGACAAGTAGATCTTTTTACAGGACAAGTAGATTTGAGAAGCAGCCTGTCCCGTGGACAAGTAGATATTTTAATAAATTCCACACCCTTGGAATAGATATGCGCCAAGCCAACAAAACAGTCGAGAGAGAGAGATAGACAACCAGGTCTGCACACTGCAGATATGATCATGCAGTTGAATGGAGCCAAAGTGTTTTTCTGTCTTGACCTGAACAAGGGCAGAACTGAAAGAGATCTGCAGGTACATTACCACTTATTTGACTCATGTTGGTTTATTTAGATAGGCATATGACGCATGCCTTCATATACTGGTATTTAGTGTAACACAGAAGCAGCATGATAAAGCCCTCAAACAAGTGTGTCATTACTTACAGATGCAGGCCTTACCGGAAGAAACTATAACTTGTGCTGTTAAGTAAATTTAGGTCACAAGCTATAGTTTCATAACATAAGTATATCGATAAGTATAACTATAACTGCTGGATTTCTATGTTTTTTTGTGGGTAAAATATGAACCTAACTACAACGTCCCTGTAACCTTTGGGTTTCCAGTGAATGAATATATATAAATATATTTGTATGTGTATATATATATATATATATGTGTGTGTGTGTATGTACTATATAATGGTTTTATTGAAAATCAAATTATTTAAATGTAAACAATAAATACATTAATAAACACTGACATTTAGATTATTATAAATACGTAGAATTAAATTAAACGTATTATTATATAATTAATTATATATATATATATATATATATATATATATATATATATATATATATATATAGTGACTGACAGCCATCCAAAACTGGAGACATGGGGAGGTGTGGACAAAAAGGGGAACATGTAATCAAACTGAACAATCTGCAGGACTCACTGGCCTGAGGTAAACCTGCGCAGACAAATAAAAATTCTGTCCCCAGATGACTGGAAGGGAGACTAAGCTGGCTTGGGGGCATATGACAAAGAGAAGGACTTTTCAATCTTGTGGTGGTCATGGCCTTTATCCCCACCTCTTCCTGTGGAGTTGTGAAAAGAATGCATAGGGTACTGGAGAGGCTGGGAGGGTGGCGATTGAGAAAGTAAAGCCCCAGAACTTTCAATATTGCCAGTTGAATTGGCAGGCAAGTGGGAGAAACCTCAGAGAATGGGACCTGATCTGGGCTTAAAGTACTCAAGGGCCAAGTCTGCTTTCTCGTCAAAGTCTGGAGCCATCAAAGAGCCTGTCCATCACAGATGCCTGAAAGTCCCCTAAAAAATTTCAGTGGCGCACTTCCAGGAATGGAGTTCAGTAACAACACTGGTGTCCATGGCACAGCAGACACAGTTCATGGTGTCAAAACTGGCCCACAAGATATATTTTGCGACATCATGTACCATCTGTGCAAATGTGTTACTGAACTCTTCAGGAAGAGTGAGATATCGCCTGTAATGTCTCAGAGTATTTGTTTGTGTAACAGTCTAAAAGTCACACAAAATTCAAAGACCTAAGTACTAAACTGGCAGAGGAGAAAGTGTTCTAGCCAAGGGCATCAATATTTTAGATTCTCTGTTTGTAAGAGCAGTGGGAATGACATTGGGATTTACCTTACATTCCAATACATGTGCGAGCAGGCTCTCTGGTGTTGGGTGGTGTGTAAAGGAAGCTGCATCCTTAGGGGCTTCCCTGTGGCATTGAGCAACTGGAAGACTTACTGGCAGCACTAGGAAAGATTTGGCCCAGGATGTCAGTAGAACCACTGTCATAAACTCAGTGAAAGTGAGTCAAAACTCACATGTGGGAGGGTCTGGCGTCAAAGTTTCTGTAAGAAAGTTCTCCTTAGTGTTTACACTAGGTAACTGTAAACAAGACCTCCAAGGCTTTAAAATGACTCTTGGTAATTGGAGGGGGGCTGGCAAGGTCAAATCCGATTCCTAGGTAAAATATCCAACCATGACCTTTTGAAGGTCAAATTACAGTCCAGCATCAGTATAGTGAGAGGGGAAAAATTGTCTGCTTCGTCATCCTCATTGTGAGGAAACAGTTGAAGCATTTGGTCTGCTTTGGGGTCCGAAAACTGCCTCCAGCCTTTGAAAATATTGGCATAAAGGCAAAGGAAAACTAGGGGGTCTCCCAGGTCATAGTTTGTGCCTTGGTGATCTCTTAATGTAAAATAGGCCAGGACCTAGCTGAAATCTGCTATGGATTGGACATCAGAGTGGAGACCAGATCCAGCACTCTGGAGCCAAGAACTGCCAGACTTAGCATAGCATGTGGCATAAGTGTGAAGGCACAGCCCATTGCCCGTCGCAGGCTGGAAAGTGCTCTGTATCTCCAGTTGGGATCCTGCTGGAGGTACCAATATTACCATGGGGCTCAAAGACACACCAGAGGTATAAAGAATTGTCCAGAAAAGCTGCAGCATTGCCTCCATAAAGGCCTCAATGTACTTCTGGTTAAACAGTGGCCTTAGGATTCTAGATACAACTTCTCTAAACTCTGAATTATTTTGGATTTGTACAATATTGGAGAAGTCATGTCATTAGACTACTGAGTGGGCAACTACTCCTAGGAGTGATAGTGGCAGGAAGGAGTAGAATCCCACTTGGACTTCCTATGCCGCAACTTGTCTTTCAAAGTCATCCGGGACTTACCCAAGGTCTTATACCCCCACTGGACTTTGACTAGGACTGAACCCGCTCGTTCTGTTTGGTGACATACAGCTTCACGCTCCTTGATGAACTTTTGCTTGCATCAGGCCACAATTCTCAAAGAACGTCGAGTCATGCTTGCAGCCAAAACACCATCAGGTGGATCTGAGACTGAGGTTTCCTTCCTCAGGTGTGGCATGGTTTGAGACAGGTCTTCTTTGGTGAGATATATTCCTTCAACACTGCCATATTTAAAATTTTGAAGAATGTAAACACCAAGATAAAGTTGGGAGTGCAGCTCCAGACCCACCACAAAGGGCACAGAAAAAGAGGAATGGAATTTAGGGCCAGATTTACAGAAAAGTGGTGCAGTGCAGCAAGCCACTTTGCTGCATTTCGTCACTTGGAGAGGGCATTCCTGTCCTTACCTCCTGTGCTAGTGCATAATGTGCTGCCTAGCACCAACGTAGGCACCCTTGCACCGTGGTGCAAGGGTGTCTGTGTTGCATGCAGGATTATTTTTGTGCAGGAAGGGACACCATTCTGCACAATGCAGCACATAGAAAAAGAAAACAATGATGAGAAATAAATATATTTCTCCTCGTTGCCCCTCACCTGGGGAAGCATAAAGTTTTGGTGCATCCTCAGGTTTACCTGGGTTGGTAAATCTGGGGATGCGTCAAAATCCATGGGTGGTGCATGGGAACACCCACAGCACCACCCACGGAATGCCTCGCTTGCACAGACAAGGCTCTGCAGCCATTTTTGCTGCCTTGCCTTACTCCGGATCTTTAGGCCACTCAAAGTCATGCAAAGTGGCTTTGTGTGGCCTCAGATCTGGATTCAAGGAATGCGCACAAAAAAGTGCCACAACAGCAGTGCAAGGTGGTCATAAATATGCCCCTCAGTGTGCCAAGCTGAAGCCTATATACCGCTCACGCCATACCTTCTGGTGGCAGTAACTAAGAGCCCAATGGCTACACCTGCCAGTGCACAGTAGCTGTTGCATGAAGAATTTCTAGATCTAGTCTGGCGTCTGGGGGGTTCAAAAGGTGGGGAATATTTGGTTAGACATATTCTTCATAAGTGGCTGTATATGTATAGTGACTTTAGCTAGTTGTATCTTGTTGACAATGTTCAAATTACACTCTCGTCAACGTTTTCAGGGCGACATTCCACTGTAGCAAATTTGTTGATGCTGTTGTGAGGTGTGTGCTTAATACCTGTTTTAGCTGTCCAGTCTGAAGATAACAGTCATGGATGCCTGCATGTTTCCTGGCTGGCACTCTTTAGACTTTGTTGGTAATAAAGTCACTATCCATTGGCCTCTTAAAAGTCTTGAATGATGAAGGAGCTCTGATACCACTCAAATGGTGATAGTAACTTCAGTGTATGTGCCAAAGAAGTTGATTTAGATTGGGGTTTGACTTAGATTGGTTCTCATTCTTATGCAGCATGCACTGGGACTCTCCCAGCACTAGAATGACCTTTGTATTCCAGTAGCATGCAGCTATTGTCTGCAGGCATGAGTGGAAAAACATACAGGACCATTTTTTTGTATTTGCTGGCGGGTATAATAGAGGTTCAAGTAGCCTCAGCTGGCACACCTAGATCTCAGTCACAGACGACATCAGAACTCTGATGGACAACGGAGAAACAGTCGCCCTCATCCTCCTCGACCTCTCGGCTGCCTTCGACACCGTCTGCCACCGAACCCTAATATCCCGCCTCCGCTCCACCGGTATCCAAGGACAGGCCCTGGACTGGATCACCTCTTTCCTCTCCAACCGCTCCCAAAGAGTCTACCTCCCACCGTTCTGCTCAGACCCCACCGAAATCATCTGCGGCGTCCCACAAGGCTCCTCGCTCAGCCCGACTCTCTTCAATGTCTACATGAGACCCCTCGCCGACATCGTACGCAAACACAACATCAACATCACCTCCTATGCCGACGACACTCGGCTGATACTCTCCCTCACCAAGGACCCCACCAGCGCCAAGACCAACCTGCAAGATGGAATGAAAGACGTCGCAGAATGGATGAAACTCAGCCGTCTGAAACTGAACTCAGACAAAACGGAAGTCCTCATCCTCGGAAACACCCCTTCCGCCTGGGACGACTCTTGGTGGCCCACGGCCCTTGGCACCACACCAACCCCCTCAGACCACGCACGCAACCTCGGTTTCATCCTGGACCCACTTCTCATCATGACCAAACAAGTCAACGCCGTATCATCTTCCTGCTTCCTCACCCTCCGCATGCTCCGAAAGATCTTCTGTTGGATCCCCATCAACACCAGAAAGACTGTGACCCACGCCCTCGTCACGAGCCGCCTGGACTACGGAAACACCCTATACGCATGAACCACCGCTAAACTCCAGAAACGTCTGCAGCGAATACAAAAAGCCTCCGCCCGCCTCGTCCTCGACATACCCCGCAACAGCCACATCTCCGCCCACCTGAGACACCTGCACTGGCTTCCCGTCAACAAAAGGATCACCTTCCGGCTCATCACCCACGCACACAAAGCCCTCAACAACAAGGGACCCGAATACCTCAACCGTCGCCTCAGTTTCTACACGCCCACCCATCAACTTCGCTCCGCCAACCTCGCACTCGCCGCCGTCCCTCGCATCCGCCGCACCACGGCAGGTGGGAAATCCTTCTCTTACCTGGCGGACAAGACATGGAATTCCCTCCCCACCAACCTCAGGACCACCCAGGACCACCTTGCTTTCCGGAGGCAACTCAAGACCTGGCTCTTCGAGCAGCAGTAACCCCCTCCCCCTAGCGCCTTGAGACCCTCACGGGTGAGTAGCGCGCTTTATAAATGTTTTTGATTTGATTTGATTTGATCTGAAGTCTTTGACAAAGAAGTGTGTTGGTCAACCATACAAACAGCTCTGTGTTTGTTTCATGAACAGCTAACTTTAAAGAAGACTGTGAGACCTCCAGTCGAGTTTGGGGTTTTAACTGATCAGAAAATCGAGGACATAGTATCCTTTGGAGTTTGGGCATGTATATTTTTCCTAATAAGTGATGACATAACGGACATAGAGCAGAGCTTATAAATAAACTGTTTCCAGTTTGCTACGACTTGCTGAAAAAACTGTGACATCAGTTTTCAACATCAAAGTTGTCAATCCTTTCTGACAGGCTGCTTGCCTAGAATAGTTGCAAATGTGCACTACAAGTTAATCTGCAAAAATAAAGGTAACCTGCAAAAGTAAAGGATACTCTGAGCCAGTAATTGCTTTACTTTATGGAAGTTTTGTGGTGAGAGAGTTATTACTTTTGAGTGGTAGTGCAAAGACTTAACGATTGTGCTATGAAGCGCGTGCTTTCAAATGTAATTGTATTTATGTAGTGCTTACTGGCCATAGAGGTTTTGAAGAGACAGTAATGTAAAAAAAAATGTATAATGTACAGTTTGGATATTACTAAACTAGATTTTAAAGGCACAATTTTATCCTAAAATGTTTTGTGCTTTTTTTTGCAGTCTATCTCAGTTATACTGTGTATAATGCAAGCTAAAATAATGACTTTCATATTCAGTGCTTTGTCACAGGCTGTGACTTCGGAGTGCTAAAAACACACAACACACAATACACTATTCTCCACTGCGGCAACCAAGATTTAGGGGCATATTTAACAGCCCCTAGCGCCTCCTTGCGCCACATTAGCATCATTTTTTAGACGATAATGTGGCCCAACGAGGCCAAAATCCCTGCTCCATATTTACTTTGTAACCTTTTGCTCTACATTATGCCTACGCCAGGCATAATGTATGCAAAGGTCGGCGTTGCGAAAAATGGTGCAAAGAAATCTAACAGATTCCCCTACGTCATTTGTTTTGGCGCTTTTAATGCCTGCTCAGAGCAGGCGTTAAAAGGAGGCACGCCATTGTTTACAATGGGCCCCTATGTACTCCACAGGAGTAGCGCCAAACTTTTGGTGCTACTCCTGCAGAGTACATCAGTATTGTCATAAAAAAATGCACTATTTTCCCCTACCCTGCGCCATGGTGCGCCATATTTTAAATACAGCGCACACATGGGGGGTGGGGTAAAGGGAGCAAGAAAAGTGGCGTTGCACTGTGTGCTGGGCCACATTTCTTAAATATGCCCCATAATTCCGTGGCTTCCTGGTTAGACACAGACTCTACTGTGTATTTACTAAGAGAGGTTTCGTAATGTACTTATAGTGCATTTCCCACTGAGTAACAATGTTTTTATTTCTTTTTCATTTAAGCTGCATGCCAATTTATATGTAGCTACCTGATCGTGAAAAGCCAAAAACAAATTTTGATTATTTTGGTTCTTTTTAGCCACGCTGTTGACCCTGTTCCATGCTCACTGACCTCCCCCCCCGCCATTGCATGCAACATCACAGTTCCCATACTTTTTTAATGCACTTCGACGGCTGATTCGGAAACTGAGCTTGACAGGCATTGGGAAATTCTAATGGCCTGGCATTGTTGCTACTAACTTTTCCTGTTCAAGGAGAGATGTTTTAATCGAGTCCAGTTTTTTTTTTCTTTGACCTGTAGGACTTGTTGTCTTGCTGTATAAAGGAATAAACAAGACTATAAATCCCATAATTCAAAGATTAAACCTGGCCTGCAGCAGCACATCACCCAATGAATTCAGACACGCCGCAGGCCAGTGTGAATATGGTCTCTGTAACGTGTGTGCATGTTCTCTGTAAAGTGTGTGCATCCTTTGACGAGCACTCAGGGTCTTCCTGAGAGTGTGAGCTCCCCTCCACACAGCAAGAGAATAAACAGCACTCCTGCTCAACTAAAAGTGAAAACACCTGCAGTGCTGAAGTTTTCCCATGAGGTAGGGCAGTGCGGAATGGTTAAGGCAAGGATTGAGTGGGAAAGTTTTCATCCATGGCTTCATTATGGTAGTGATAAAGGGCCTCTCTAGTGAGGTTTCTACCAGGCAGCTCTGATGCCTGTTTAACATTGTTAAAGCTGCGTTCCTTCTCAAATCAACTGGCTGCAGCTTACTGCATGCACAGAAGATTTGTATGAGCAGAGTAAGCCATGGCCACTGCCAGCAAGGACAGTGGCATAGTTACCATTGGTACAGCAGGTGCAGTTGCACTGAAGCCCAGAGCCCTGAGGGGCAAATTGAGCTCAGATAGTTGCATTCATTGCCCAAACAGCATTCAAATAGGCCAATTCACTTATTTGCAGTGGGCCCCAAGGCATCCTTACTACAATACTTCAGTTGTTCATCTTACCTTGGTCCTTAGAAGCTGAGAGAAGCTTGGCACATTAATTAGCTTATTCAGTTATTTTAAACTTTCCATTATGATAGTCTTTGATTTTTTTTTCCTGTCTTAGTTGGGAAATGCTGGCCAGTAGAAGGTGGCTATGGATTCCTACACTCTGAGCTGACCCGTAATGCTCTTTCCTTCATTACCTTTATATTCTCTTCACTTTCCCAACTCATGTACCCTCTACTCTATCCTTACTCGTGCACCCTTTATCAGGTTCATCTCCTAATACACTCCTCCCTTTCCCTTAGTATTTATCTTTCACATTCTCTCAGGTGCTTTCTGCCCTTCACTGTCATGTCCATCACCAAAGGGTATGCGCTATTTTCATGTTCTGTGCCACACCTGTCAGATAATGTGCACCCCATGCAGGCAACTTTATTCTCTGTCCTCTACCATCCACTTCCACCACAGATGCTTTCAACTCCTTTCATAATCCTTTCATTCTTCTCAGGCGCTCTTCTCTGAGTAGAATGCCGCTGTCCATTTACACTTCGCAACCACCTGAGTCTGAAAGTCTCATATGCCAGCCATCCTACATAAGCACTGTTGTTAACGTGTGGGCACGGGAGACTCCCAAATGTGAATACCCCCAAGATCTACCTCGATAACGTGGCTACAGGATTAATGATTAAGACAGAGTAAAGTCAGAGCACAATTTTATTAGATGTCATACTGCCTTAGTGCTTAAACACTATCAGACTACATTAATATTTATTCTGTCTACTCTAGCTAATGTCATGAGGAGAAGGCATGACAAACTAGTTACATGAACAACAGGAAACTATTATGAATGAGCAGGGCACAGTGGACAAGCAGCAAGCCCTTGAGAAAGATACAGTATTGTGAGCATGTTGGAATGTTTTTTTTTCTCCATTAAACAGCAGGAACCATGTCAATGGAAATAAGCAAATATTACTGAACTGTGTGCTGCTGAAAGAACATATTTTGAAAAAGATGGTAACTGGGCCTAATCTGAGGCCTAGTTAACAAGAGCTAGGAAAGTCCACTTCTACATGTCTTAGGAAATTTTATTTCAAATGCAGCTGCACTATGTCAGTAAGTACATGTATATTTGAGAGTAAATCTACATTCTGCACATTGTTAATGTGCAAAACTGAAAATGCAAAAAAACCTTAAAGGTACACTTTGTTCCTCTTCAGTGAAGCTCCTATGACCTGTGCCTCTGTTTATACATCCCTGTCTGGCAGTGTGTCTCCCAACAGATAATTTGCAGTCTCCCCAGCCTCTAATCAAAATGTCTGAGTGGTAGATGGCACAGGTTTTGGTAGCTAACATGCTTCAATGGTTGTCCGCAGCTTTTAATGTTTAGTTTAATGTAGTGTTGCTGTGCAAGTTAGCACAGCATGCTCACTGTCAGTGAAATAGATCTTGCAAATTAAGACTTGGCTATGGGAAGCTCTATCATCCTTCAAAGCAAGTCTTCTATGACGGAATTTTGTGATCCTGAGCAAGTTACCTCAATCATCTCATTAACTCACTTGTCTTATGGACGGGACTGCCTGCGGGAATATGTCAGAATTCACCTTGGTGTACAATTTTTCAATTCAACATTATCAACTCTTACAAGCTTTCACCTTGACAAGTCAGTTTACATCATCCATGCCACATCTGTGTATTGTGACCGCAGATCAAAGCAACATTTTTTTTCCTTTGTTTCAGTTTCACTGTGTCAGGCTTCACAAGACGTTGCGAGCGGGGAAAGGTTGTTGGTGTCCAGCATCAGGTTGCTACAGATCCAAATTCAGTCTACCTGGTAAAAATGAGTTTGCTGAAGTGGTTGCACAAGGATAGTGCCTCTCAAGGCACCAAAAGGAAGCAAATGGAGCTGTAGTGTTCGGATGACATTGATTGTATTGTATCTAACGGTGGTAATGCTAATCATAATGCAGATAATTATATCACTGTGGACACTACTGTGCATCATATTAGTGAGAGTCAAACACAGCTTTTCACTACATCGGCTACAAATGAGTTCAAAGAGGTGGACTTACAGGACTGCTGGAATATTGAGCAAATGCAATATTTCTGCAAAGAAAATAGCAGGCTAATTGTTGAAAATAAAACATTAGGTTGCTCAACATGTAGATCGCTAAAAACACTGGGTGCAAATAAAACCCAAAGGTTAAGACTTACACAAGAATGGTCAGATTGCAATGTAACTCATCATGGAAAGGAAAAATTTAAGCAACAGATGTCTCTACGGGAAAAAAACCTCAGAGAGCATACATTTTCAACAGCTCATGTCACTGCAGAAAAAGTTGCACAAGATTCCCTAAGACAAGAGCCTGGAAAATCATGCACATTTAATGAACATTGCAGACCAGGAAACAACATGCTGTGTGTTTCATACAGCATACAAAATAGGGAAACATGGGCTGCCATTTGTAGATATGTCGCCGGACGTTGATGTGCAGCAACTGAACGGATTGAATACAGGCCATGTTCTTCATAGTAACAATTCATGTGCTGACATTTTAGACCCTATTGCTTCAGGCATGAGAAAAAAACTTGCAAAGGACATATTAGTAAAAAAACGTAAAATATGCTTGTTAATTGACGAACCAACCACTTTTAATGGAAAATCTGTGCTTGTCCTTTGCTTGTGTGTTGCTGTCGCAAGTGATTCTGATGTGCGTACTTTTTTTTTAACTTAGTATAACTTGATGGCACCACACCTAATGATATCCCCACTGCTGTGATGGAGTGCCTACACAAGCACGGCTTTCATGAGGACTTTCTTCGAGAATGTTTGATTGCCTTGGCTTGTGATGGTGCATCGGTTATGCTTGGGAAGCAGGCTGGAGTTGCAGCGCAGCTGCAGATTTGCTATCTGTGCTTCTTTGTGTGGCACTGTAGCAACCATCGGTTGGAGCTAGCTGTCAGAGATGTTATGAAAGAAATTTCAGCCATAAATCACTTTCAGATCTTCTTTGACAAGTTATATTCTTTGTACCATGCCTCACCTAAAAATCAAAGAGAACTGAGACAGTGTGCAAACGAAATTGAGCAGTGTTTTCTTGTTATTGGATGGGTTCGTTCCATTCACTGGGTTGCTTCCAGTGAAAGGAGTGTAAAGGCTGTATGGCAGAGCTTTTCTTCACTACACCAGCATTTCTCAAAAGCTGCTGTTGACCAACAACGCGATGCCAGAGATAGAGCAAAATATGCTGGCCTTGACAATATTCTGACCTCTTGCTCATTTTTTGAAGAATGTTGGTGTCAAGTTGGATGCTCTTGCAGAATTGAGTGACTTTTCTCGCCAGCTTCAGTGCAATGACACAACTCTTCCAGATGCTGAAAAATTGCTGACAAGGGCAGCCAGGGTCTTTGAATCGATGGTTAACACCCCTGGTCCCTACACTGAAGAAGCAATGGATGCCTGCAGCAGCCTTACATTCAGGGGTGTAGGCCTACATGTAAAGAGCATATTTCCAGAGATAAATGCACCTCAATTCTACAGGAGCTTAGCAGAAAACTTAAAAACAAGATTTTCCACCACAAAATCTTCCCATGTCTGCACTAAAATGGCAGACACTCCCAAAACAGACAGCATGAAATTATTTACACAGCACATAAAACTGATTTATCCTGAAAACTGGCCAGAAGACAGCATGGATATTCAATATGGTGACAAAGATGTGAGGCAGCTTTGTCAAATCTTGAGAGTTAATGTGGTGGATAGTATTAGGGGATTTAGAGCCTACAAGGAGGTCAAAGCTGCCTACATACCTCTAGATTTTATTCCATTGATGAAAGCTGTTGAGACCATTGCTGTGACCACAAGTGAATGTGAAAGAAGTTTTAGCTGTATGAATGATCTGCTCACACCAAAGAGAAATTCTTTTTGCACAAATCGTCTGTCATCCCTTCTGTTTTTTAAATGTGTTGGCCCACCCATTCAAATGTTTGAACCACTACCGTATGTTAAAAAATGGCTGCAACTAGGAAGGAGATCAACTGATGAGACAGCTTGTTGTTCACGCAACCACGGGGAAGAAAAGTCCCCCTTTGAATCTATGTGGATGCTTTTTTGATGTCTTTTGTTAACAATCACTGCTGTTCGTTTTGAAACATTTATTGGCAATTTCCAAGCTGCCAAATGTGGTCCCACAACTTGGTTGTTTCAGTACTTCAGCACATTGTGCTTTGTGAATGTGCAGATATTTGACTAATCTGTTTCCTGTTAGATAAATAAACTTTCGTTTTTGCAATTGATCTTAGTAGTACTGAGAATTCCAGATTGCACTTTCATTGGACCAATGCTTCTGACAAAAATGGAAAGCTGATAGTTACCTGTTCAGCAATGTGAACTAGCATTGGTTAGTAGAAAATCATGGACTACTTTTCTATAAGCTGCCCATGGTAGCTGAAACTGTGTATAATATCAATATTCAAATGTGATTCGTGTGCCATATGTGCAGAGGCAATCTTCATATATGCAACATTTGAAAGACATTGTTAAAAGTATCCTTAATACGTGCTAGGGGACCAACAATGCATTAAATTTGTAATCATATGCACCAAAGAATTCTTGAGGTCTTTAACTGTTTGTGATTAGCCCTGCCCCAAGCCCCACCTCCTTGCCACGCCCCCAACCAAAACTCAATATGAGTACCTGCACTTTTTTCCCCATCTAAAGCACTGGATACATCCATCACATTACCTTACCTGTCATCCTCGCCATTGACCAGAGGTAACGTCCTCAAGGGAAGAAGCTGAACCGGACCTGCTAGACTGCCATCACTCCCTTCCAAGGAAAATGAACTGCCTATTCCTGAAATACCTTCGCGATGATGGGCTACGGTAAACCGTCCATCAGCTGCTCCATTAGGTGTCTGGCATCTGCAATCTGCTTTGCCACTGACTAGATCAGTGAGGGCGCAAAGAACTGAGCAGAACTTAGAGGTATCTGGTGTGGCATATGCTGACACATGGGCACACTGGCAGAATGGTGAGCAACATCCTGTGCCCCATTGTGTGCAGTTGAAGGCTGGGCCATGATGGGCGTGGGGCCTGGACCCACCGAAGCTGTCAAGCTGACAGAAATTTAGGCAGAGGGGATGGGGCTAAGGGCCGGGATCTGCTGGTTACTCATTCCTTGAAGCAACAGTTCCAATCTTTGAGCCTGGGATTTTGCAGGTCTGGGGACATTCTGCGCTGCCATGACCACTTGATGAGGAAGACCCTGTGGGCCCATCAGCACCCCATGAGTCTGGAGCAGCTGCAGGAGAAGTGTGTCTAGGTGGGGGGAGGGAAGGAGGGTCGCTCTGCTGCATAACGAAGGGCAATACTTGGAAATACCTGCTGGTGTTTGTTGTACCAGCGCCATAGAGGGCTGATTCAAGTGCTGACCCACTGCCACATTATGACTGCTCTGCGATGCAGCGGCAGATTAACGGATTGACCCAAGCTGTGTCTGACAGGCACCGCAGAGGGAAGATTTACCTGAGGGCCACGCTTGACTGCTGGCCACTGATGTGGACATCATCGTGGGTGCGTGTGTAGTAGCCGGAACAGGGGCTGTGGAATGTGCGTATGCAGCAATGTGTGTGCCAGAAGATTGTGCCCAGAGGCCGCTAATTCTGACACTACAGAGATCTGCAGTTTCTGGAGGTGCTGCAAGTGATCGGCGTGCTCCCTGCAACAGCAGGCTGAGCAGCTGGCATTGGCCTGAGGGATGCAGGCGGAGGGAATCTGCTGCATAATGGACCTACTGGGGCAGAGTCTGCGTGGGCTGTGGATAGTGGGGCTGTTGGAGCACCGCGGGCACTAATCCCATAATATGACCAGCCAAAGGGTTCTATAGGCGAGGGGTGTTAGTAGCCACCTTCAGGCAGGTGCGATTTGAGCAGGCAAGGTGGCCCTCGCTATAGTGGCACAGGGTGCTGCCGCCTGACAGCAGCCTGAGAAGTGAAGAACAAAACAGGCTCATCGATGTAAAATGCAGAATACAGGTGAACCTCAGCAGTCAAACTACCTACCAAGCCCCGCCTTGTCATATCCTGATCACTTCATTACAGATCGGCTCTTTTTGGACATTGCTGAACTACTAAGGTTCTTATTATCAACATATGCGTTTTTTTCCAGACCCTTGAGCAAAGGAAGTTGGGAGGTATTTATTCTAGGAGTAGGCACCGGTAAACTCCGCCACACAGTAGAGTTTTCGCCAAACTCTGAGCACCAAGTGGATCGCTGAGTGGCAAAAATCCAGTTCACTGCCCATCCCTATAAATCGCTAGTCGCACTGTCAATCGGGTGATTTATTCAGGAGAGACATATAGGTGACTTTTAAGAAGTTTTATGAAATCAAGTAGATTGGCATTATTCCCAAAGAGAAGGCAGGCAGTGCCAGACATTCTAGGTCATCACTGGGAGGGATCCACCTCCTAAAAGAGCCCAATGAAAGTACACAACATTAACCAGATTTGCCACTAAAGAGCACAATGAACTGGTAACAGAGTGAAACGTTTCTATTGGGATATAATACTCATGAAGGGCTTTGTGGCAGACAGCTTTGAATAAGCATTTTTTCAAATAGGTATCCAGAGCAGAGAGCATGAGTGTGTAGCAATGCATTTTTGTTGAGATACGGAAGATATAGGATGAGGTGGGATACACTGTTTTGGATGCACTTGAGTTAGTTAATGCAGTTGATAGGAAGACAATGGTAGAGAGAGCCACAGTAATCCAGCTTCACGAGTACAAGTAATTGGATGATCCCTTTCCTATGATAGGTTGGTAACAAATGAACAAGTTACTCACCTTTGGTAACACCCTTTCTGGTGAATGCTCTATCTAACTGCAGATTTCTCATCTTTACAATAACCCCAGGAGTCACACTGGATCCGGAAGTTTTAAAAAGTATTGCTGCTGAGGGTCAGCAGGTGGCCCTGTGAGGCTCTGTGTTGTCTTCATTGCACCCCTGAAGTGACTAACAGAGCTGCATGTAAGTGCCACCCCTGCATGCCAACAGGTGCTTGCTTGACTGTACATGCTCTTGGTTAAGGAGCCAAAAAATCAATCATAGTACCACTGTGCAGATCTTTAGTTTGGGACTAGAAAGAGGAGAAATGAATATTCCTCCTTGTTACGCCTCTCCTGGGGAGGCATATCTTTTTGGTGCATTCTCAGGTTTACAAGTTCTTGTAAATCTGGAAATGTATCAAAACCCATGGATGTTGTGTAGGAACACCCATGGAAACACCTCCCAGACGCAGAGTAATGTTACACAGTGATTTGCGCTGTGTTACATTACTCAAGATTTATGAAGCCACACAGGGCTTCACTTAAAATGTGTGTCACTCTTGCACCACACTGCGTGGTGTAAGAGTGACACAAACCAGGCCATAACTATGGCCCTTAGAGACTGTGGTAAACAGACTGAGTAAACTTGAGTTCATCTAATTAGCCACTGTAGGAAGCTGGCTCTGTATATACTATTTCGAAGTGAGAGATAGTGTGCACAGAGTCCAGGGGTTCCCCAGGAGGCTTGACAGAGGCAATAATAGATAATACTAATGCTCTATTTGTGGTAGTGTGGTCGAGCAGTTAGGCTGATCAGAGGGTAGTGTTAAGCATTTGTTGTACACACACAGGCAATAAATGAGAACACACACTCAATGACTTAACTCCAGGCCAAAAGGTTTTTATATAGAAAAATATATTTTTCTTAATTTATTTTAGAACCACAAGATTCAAATTGCAGGTAAGTACATTAAATGTAAGGTACTTTGCATAGGTATAGATAGGACTTTGAATCAAAACAGTAATGTACACAGTTTGTCATAAAATGGCAATAAGCTATTTTAAAAGTGGACACTGCAAAATTCAACAGTTCCTGGGGAGGTAAGTACAGTTAGGTTAATGTGGTAAGTAAAGCACTTACAAGTTCAGTCTTCGGGGCACAGGTAGCCCACCATTGGGGGTTCAAGTCAACCCCAAACAACCAGCACCAGCAACACAGGACCGGTCAGGTGCAGAGGTCAAAGAGGAGCCTAAATAACATAGGCACCTATAGAGACAGGGGGTGCTCCGGTTCTAGTGTGCTGGCAGGTAAGTACCTGCGTCCTCGGGGAGCAGACCGGGGGGTTTAGTAGAGCACAGGGGGGTCCCAAGTAGGCACACAAAGCACACCCTCAAGTGGGCAAGGGTGAGGACCGCCTGCTGGTCACTGCTGCACCGGTGGTTGGTTCTTCACGGGTCTGGGGGCTGCGGGTTCAGTGCTTCTTCCAGGCATCGGGTTTCTTCTTCCCAGACAGTTGCGGTCAGGGCGGTCCTCTGGATTCCCTCTGCAGGCGCGTCGTGGGGGTGCAGAAAGGTTAGCCCAGGGTGGACACATCGTCAGAGTCGCCTAGGGATCCTCTCTGGGTCGTTCGTTTCTCTGGACACGGGCCAGGGGCGTCGGGTGCAGAGTGGTGGGGACTCATGCTTCTGGAGTGAGGTGGGAGTCCCTAAAGATGGTTTCTTCTTGCTTTAGGTAGACAGTTCCGCTGTCCTCTGGAGTTCTTGGTTCTTTGTAGTTGCAGGGCAATCCTCTGAGTAGGCAGAGGTCGCTGGGCCTGCAGGATGCGTTGCTGGTGCAGGTTCTTTGAATCAGGAGACAGGCCGGTAGGGCTGGGGCCAAAGCAGTTGTCGTCTTCCTCCTTCTCTGCTGGGTTTTTCAGCTAGGCAGTCCTTCTTTGTAGGTCATCAGGAATCTGATTTCCTGGGTTCAGGGTCACCCCTAAATACTAAATTTAGGGGTGTGTTAGGGCTGGAGGGCAGTAGCTAATGGCTACTGTCCCTGAGGGTGGCTACACCCTCCTTCTGCCTCCTCCCTTTGGGGAGGGGGGGGGGGGGGCGCGCATCCCAATTCCTACTGGGCTAAATCCTCCAAAGCAAGATGGAGGATTTTCTAAGGAGGGGGTCACATCAGCTCTGGTCACCTTAGGGGTGGACCTGGCTGATGGGGTGACTCCTCCTTGTTTTTCTCATTATCTCCCCGGACTTGCAGCCAAAAGTGGGGGCTGTGTCAGGGGGGTGAGGGTGTGGGGTGTGGGGGCGGCAGGCACCTCCACTAGCTGGAGTGCCCTGGGGCGTTGTAACACCAGGCTTGAGCCTTTGAGGCTCACCGCCAGGTGTTACAGTTCCTGCAGGGGAGGTGTGAAGCACCTCCACGCAGGACAGGCTTTGTTCCTGGTCACAGAGTGCACAAAGGCACTCACCCCATGTGGCCAGAAACGTGTCTGGAAGTGGCAGGCTGGCATAGACCGGTCAGCCTAGCACTAGCAGTTGGGCTGGCATGCAGGGGGCATCTCTAAGATGTCCTCTATGTGCATTTCTCAATACACCCCACACTGGCATCAGTGTGGATTTATTGTGCTGAGAAGTTTGATACCAAACTTCCCAGAATTCAGTATAGCCATTATGGAACTGTGGAGTTTGTGTTTGCCATGCTCCCAAACCATATACTTTGTATAGCTACCCTGCACTTGCAATGCCTAAGAATTGACTTAGACACTGTAGGGGCATAGTGCTAATGCAGCTATTCCCTCACCTGTGGAATAGTGCACCCTGACTTAGGGCTGTAAGGCCTGATAGATGGGTGACTTACCTATGCCACAGGCAGTGGGTTGTGGGCATGGCACTCTGAGGGGAGTGCCATGTTGACTTAGTCTTTTTCTCCCCACCAGCACATGCAAGCTGTTCGGCAGTGTGCATGTGCTGAGTGAGGGGTCCCCAGGGTGGCATAATACATGCTGAATCTCTTAGCGACCTTCCCTGGCCACAGGGCCCTTGGTACCAGGGGTACCATTTACAAGGGACTTAACTGTGTGCCAGGGCTGTGCCAATTGTGGAGACAAAGGTACAGTTTTAGGGAAAGAACACTGGTGCTGGGGCCTGGTTAGCAGGGCCCCTAGCACACTTTCAATCAAAGCTGGCATCAACAAAAGGCAACAAGTTAGGGGGTGACCATGCCAACTGAAGCATTTTCCTACAGCCACTGAGCACATGCACTCCTTAAAATGTAGTCAAAGGCATTCAGTCATTATGTTCAGCTGTGAGATACATTTTTACAAATTTCAAGTGGCAAACATATTCAGGGCATATTCACTAAGTGTGGCCTTTTTCTTAGAGTCCTTCAGCTATTTGGATTTCCCTTGACGTTAGTGATCTAGATTTGTTGAAATCTTTCTAATTACTAAGCGGAAAGTCCAGGTCCTGGTGTCGGAAGAAGTCTGTGGTACTGTATTGCCCACTCGGTCCATGTACAACATGCCAAGGAAGTCTGCACATGCTTGCTGCCTAAGTAGAGATGTACAGCACCTATGGTTAAATTAAAACGTTAGGTATATACATTGACATTATACAACCTACTGAATCCTAAGTGTAAGGAAATCTGATTTTGTACAGCTTTATCAGTCTACAGAGAAGCCTTGTGATGCTTGTGTACTGCTTGGCACGGGGGTAAGCTAGTGGATGCTGCCAAAGCATTAATAAAGCCAATGGGTCTGGCCTGGTTAAGCTTGCAGTGTTTTTTTCAAACATATCCAATTTTTTATGTATATATATATATATATAGAAATATATATATCACATCTAGATTTCTGATATCAAAAAGCTGGCAGACTCAGAGTAAAAAGCCCACACTAAGGTGATTTAAACATATATCGTATGGAGTACACCGGGAGTCCAGACGCATTAGCCCTAAAAACTGAAATGGACTCTTTTCAGGTACCTGTGCACGTGCAATTAACACAAAACAGTCTATGGCATAACAAGACAACAAATTAATGAAGTGGGCTGACGCAGGAATCTGCAGTGAGAGTATCCATCAGACAGCAGAACTAAAAGTAAGTAATTCACTCTTCTGATGGACACTACTAACCGCAGATTCCTCATTTTTTTACTAGATCCAAACGGTGGAGCTTCTGAGAAGTGCACTTTACAGAAGTCCTGAGGAACTCAGCGGGCAAAATAGACCCCTCTGCAGACGTGCCAATCAGGACAGTAATGCTTGAGTGGATTTATGCTTATGTGGCCCCCTGGCAGATGTCCAACATGGAATTACCCCTTCGTCATTTTCTGTGGTGATGGCGGCGGCCTCGGCTCCGGCAGAATGGGCCCAAAGACCCTCAGCAGGATTCTTCTTGGCCAGGGCATAGCATTGTATTGTATTACAGGATGATCCATCTGGACAAGGTCCGGCCGCCTTTGAAACACCTTCCTTTCTTAGAATCGGCAAAGCCAATTAAAAGGTCATTCTCTTGGTCACCTTATTGTGCTTAAAGTAAAAAAAATAAAAAAAAGGCGGGGGGAGGGGGCTTTTTGTTTTAACCAGTGAAGCCTTTGCTCCCCCAAACAAGGAAGTGGTAGAAGAAGAAAAAAGGCAAACAGAGTGAGAGATAGGCATTCACGTTTCAACTAGGAAAAACCTTGGATTGAAATCTGCCTTTCTTTTCAGTGAAAACCAAAAGTACTAAAATTATGGCACTAGATGGCAGCATTGTTCCACCCTTCAAGTGAATAACCACTGCTGCACCATCTAGACAGAGGAAGCATTTTGTAATCCAATTCAGTGCTTTAAGATAGAAAAATGTCTCCACTCAATGCACGCTACAAACAGAAACAAAAAATGAAAAGGAGGAGCTAATTGCTATTTAAACGTGAATGACCTTCTGGCACAATTTTGCAGCCACAGCAAAAACAATTAGAATCTGTAAAAAAATAAATATATATATATATATAGAGCCGACTTAATTGGGTGTAATAGAGGATCTACTCAGAGGCTGGGTTCTGCTGGCATTGAGAAACAAAGCACACAAAAGTTAGATCCTCAAATCATTCAAAATCAAGTAGTTAGAAAATGTATAATTAAAAAAATACAACAAACGTACTAGAGTGGCTCAGGACCCTCCTCCTGGCAAACTGTATGAGAACGAACACTGCTTTGGAAATGCTTCCATTTCAGTCTGTAACTGGTCCTAGAAATTGCTCTTTCTGTTGATTGATATTTGGGTGAGGTTTAAAGATTGTGCTATTGAGACAGAGAAGAACACTCATTTGTAGCAGTGTAGGTGCACAACAGGATCTTCACACTACAATGCCTCCATGGTCCAATAACAGAGCTCTCCATCCATTTAAGGGAACAAGGCCATTCTGAGTTTCATGCTTCTCCTTGGGCCCTTCCGCATTGGAACACACTCTTGAATATCCATAGTACCCAGTCCAAGCTCAGGAGTTTGCACAAACCTGTCAATGCTCTGTAGTATGTTGGACATTTTGTAAAATCTAAAGAGTTTTAGGAGCACTCACCCGAGCCTCAGGAGTATGCCTGGCACCCTGCAGTGGCACAGGCATATAGCCACCACTCTGTCCACTCTCACAATGGGTGAGTTGAGTGATGCTTGCTGAAGACTGTTTTGTGCCCAGCTGGCAGACCAGAATCCATCACATCTGAGGCCGTGCTAACCAGATTATTGCTGTCCATGAACATGGACCTCCGTTCTTCTATTGCCTAATGTCAGTGGCACTGAAGGGGCATGTCCATGAAGTACAGTTAAGCTGCAACAAGTCGAACAAGTTACTTATCTTCGGTAATGCCTTATCTGGTAGAGAAATATCTAGTTGCAGATTCCTTACCTTTGTTTTCTCCCTAGGTGTCAAACTGGATCCAGATTTTCGTGAGCATGCCGTTACATGGTGTGGATAGGCTCTGTGCCCATCGTCAGCACTGTCTGCCCCACATCCATCGCAGGAACCATATAGGCTCCACCCTGGCACACTGACGTCAGTTTCTTTTCACAACTTTCTGCCCCAGAAGCACCAAGCCATAAAGGCACTTGATGGCTGGTGCGTCAAAACTATGGCCCTGAAAGGGGAGTCCCTGCCCCTAGAAATCAGCTTGCACAGCAAGGAAGTAACCTGTTCATCTGTTAGAGACTTCTAGTTGCAGATTCC
Organism: Pleurodeles waltl; assembly: GCF_031143425.1. NCBI lineage: Eukaryota > Metazoa > Chordata > Amphibia > Caudata > Salamandridae > Pleurodeles > Pleurodeles waltl. The sequence goes on from NC_090440.1 coordinate 182,451,278, forward strand.
TTACCTTTGAATAGATACCCAAGCAATACCATCCCCTGAGGTGGGTCTGTAAGCCAAGTCTATACTAGAAAGTCCTGCAGGACTGTCCAAGCACCTCCACCGAGGACAGACTTTGTTTCTGACCACAGAGTGCACAAAGGCACTCAACCCCATGTGGTCAGAAACTTGTCTGAAAGTGACAGGCTGGCACAGACCAGTCAGTCCTACACTAGCAATTTGGATAACATACAGGGGGCATCTCTAAGATGCCCTCTGTGTGCATTTTTCACTAATCGGTTATTGTGCTGAGAAGTTCGATACCAAACTTCCCAGTATTCAGTGAGGCCATTATGCAGCTGTGGAGTTCGTAATGACAAACTCCCACAACATATCCTCAATATGGCCAAGCTGCACTTACAATGTCTATGAATGGACTGAGACACTGTAGGGGCAAATTGCTCATGCAGCTATGCCCTCACCTGTGGTATAGTGCACACTGCCTTAGGGCGTAATGCTTGCTTGAGGGGTGACTTACCTATGCCATAGGCAGTGGTTTGTGGGGATGGAACCCTGTGAGGGGTGCCATGTTGACTTTGTCTTTTTCTCCCCACCAGCACACACAGGCTGCAAGGCAGTGTACATGTGCTGGGTGAGGGGTCCTCTAGGGTGGCATGATACATGCTGCAGCCCTTAGAGACCTTCTCTAGACACAGGGCCCTTGGTACCATGGGTACCTTTTACAAGGGACTTAACTGTGCGTCAGGTTTGTGCCAATTGTGGAATCAAAGGTACAGTTTTTGGGAAATAACACTGGTGCTGGGGCCTGCTCAGCAGGATCCCAGCACATTTTATCAAAGTTGGCATCAACACTAGGCAAAAGTGTGTGTGTGTGGGGGGGGGGGAGGGGGTGGTAACCATGCCAACAGTGGCACTTTCCTACAGCCTCTGACCCAAATCATGGTTTGTGAGCCACCACTACAGATCTTGCGCAGTTCCCTCCAAGATCTGGACCTTGCTGGAGAGATTCCCCTGATGCTGTGTTCACTAGAACTTCAGGTTCCACTGCAGAGCCCACATATGCCATCTGGCATGTGTCACCAGCAGGATGCAGGAGGCCTGGAGGTCCAGCAGCCTCAAAGTCATTCTCACCGAAATCCAGTATAGAGATTGAAACATCAATATCGTAGCCTGAATATTCTGGACTCGCCACTCGAGGGGATAAGCTGAAAACTGCACTGTGTCCAGAATAGCTCCAATGAAAGAGAGCATCTGAGAGGGATTCCATTGTGAATTTGAAACGTTTATGGTAAACCCCAGTGAATACAGGAGGTCCACCGTAGTCTGGCGATGAGAGACAACAGCCTGGGGAGAGCCTTCAACAGCCAGTTGTCAAGATAAGGGAAGACTGAAATCCCTGATCTGCGCAGATGAGCTGCAACCACCGCCATCACCTTGGTGAACACCTGAGGGGCACTGGTAAGGCCAAATTGGAGCACAGTGAACTGAAAGTGCTCTTTGTTTACCATGAACCGCAAGTAATACCTATGGGCAGACAGGATTGGAATATGAAAATAAACATACTGCAAGTCTAACACTACCATCCAGTCTCTTGGGTCCACGGCAGATAGTACCTGAGCCAGAGTGAGCATTTTGAACTTCTCTTTCTTGAGGAAGAGATTGAGGGTCGGAAGGTCTAGGATAGGTCAGAGGTCCTTGTACCAGAAAGTAGTGGGAATAGCAACCATGACCTGCTTCTGGCACGGGAACCCTCTCTACAGTTCCCCTAGCCAAGAGAGCTGTAACTTCCTCTCAGAGAAGTGCCAAGTGATCCTCTGTCATCTGATTGTGGGATGGTGGCATGGATGGATAGGTAGTTTCGAAGGGGAGGGAGTGGCCCCTTTGGAATATCTGCAAAACCCACCTGTCTGACATAATGGATTGTCAGCAGAGCAGGTGATGGCAACTCCTGACTCCAACTGGCCCCTGGTTGGGAAAAGTCAGACTAGGAACGTTTGGAGGCAGCTGCACAGGGGGTGACTCCCCAGACCACTGGCTCCCTGATCCAAAGTGGCAGTGAATTCCATGTTTCCGGGCACAAAGAGGCTAGGCAGCATGCATGGCAGTGGCTAGATGGCAACTGACGTGGTTGGGTGCACCTTCCACAGCCACAAAAGAGGAACAAGGGGCTGATGTGAGACCCAAGGACCTGATTGCAGCATGAGAATCCTTGAAGTGCAGAGTGCTTTCTCCTAGAAGACAAAGGTGCCATCAAAGGGCATGTCTATAAGATTAGTTTGGACAGCTCCAGAAAAACCAGACATACTTAACCAGGCCTCACAGCCACTGTTGAAGAAACTGCTCTGCTTATTGAGACGGTCCTGTCCAGTCCACATCGGATCGTCTGCTGCGTCTCTCCTGTCAGCAACTGCTTGGTAAAGTACAGCCCAGGTCTCCTGCAGGACCTGTGGCAGCACTTGCGCAACCGTATCCCACAGCACGTGGGAATAACAGCCCAAAGGCATGCAGTGTTCACTGACCGCAATGCCAGGCAGGCTGAAGAAAATATCATTTTCCCTAATGCATCCAATGTCTTGGATTCCCTATCCGGGGTTGCAGTAGGGAATGCGCTATGGGAGGTGGAGGCTTGAATAACCAAGCTTTCAGTGGTGAGGTGTTGCTTCAGAATGTTTAGGTCGCCTGGAGCAGAGCAATAGCGCGGGCAATAGTCATGTTCACAGGAGCCCTTGTGCTGCGTTTGGACCAAGTACCCAGTAGGACATCTGTAAGGGCTTCATTGAATGGGAGCTGGGATTCAGAGGATGAGGCTCCAGGCTGAAGCAACCCTGTCAAGAGGTTAGTCCTGATGGCCACTGAAGGCAACGCCAGGTCTAGGACCGAAGCTGCTCTTCGCACCACCATTGAATATGACGCTTCCTCCTCCATAGAAACTATAGAGGTAGAAAGTAAGCCAGTATATGGAGAGCTTTCCAGTTCGCTGGCTTCACCTAAATCTAAACGCCAGGCTATATATTGCTCAGGGTGCTAGTATTCTAAAGGGTACCGTGACCCCTCCCATTCTCCCCGAAGCCTAGGCCATAAGCAAGAGGCTCAGAACTACCAACGTTATATCCGGCACTGACAACAGACGTGGAGCCGATCAACGCCACCTAGTGGCGCAAAGGGGTACTGCTCATTAACATCTTCTAGATCCAGTGTGAAAGGTGAGGAATCTGCAACTAGAAGTCTCTATAAGATACAAACTGTGCTGATATCCAGCACACGCTGCATGCTCTCCAATTCGCAGTTAGGTCCAAAGGGTGTAGTTCGAAATATACCAAGCCAATATTAAGACAAAATATCCAAACCTGTACTTTAATACTGTGTCTAATTGATGAGAATACATTAAATGTGGATTGCCATACATAATGTATGCATTTATCCAGAGTAAGCCTTTTCTCCCCCTTGCACTTGCACCCATGTACATGAGTCTGGGTACATGACCTTCTGTGGTGAAAGAAAGATAACAGAAGCTCATTGGTGGTAATATTTTTAATCCTTTTATCGCTTGTATGGATGTGTACCTTGCAAACTAAAAAGAAAATAAAAATCCCCATGTACATTACTTTATGTTAGAAACGGTCCTGTTACAATAAAAAAAAATCTGTGAATGTACACAATCTCTGACAAATGATATGTAGTGCTGAAACATATCAACATTGGTAACCACTGATGTTGGGGAAAACCAACTGGAAAATACCCACTGGAATTCACAAAAAATAAATACTCAGAACAGGAAAGTCTAGTGATAGAGTGTCCCGTGTGAAATTGCGACACCACTTTCAGCAGAAAAGTAGCAGGCATCCGCAGCATCAATTTGTAAAGGAAGAAAGTAGTATACGAAGGTTGCAATGCTGGTGCCTGTAACTTGCGAACTTGGCTCACCAAATTAACTGTCATGAGTAAGAAAATAAGTTACTTACCTGTAACTGTAGTTCTCCAGTATTGGAATCTTTCATAGATTCACATGCTTGAATCCTTCCCCGTTGTCGAGATTGGAACCCCCGGTACATCGAAACAGTAATATATATAGGCTACTGCAATGAAAAAAGGCCCAAATGCTTTCACTTTAGTAGCCTATCTTTATCTCTATGAGCAAAATGGACCAAAGCAAGCCCCAGTCAATCAGGATTCCCCTCCCTCTAGAACCCTCCTGAGAGAAGCTCCCTTTGCATAGATTTTCTAAAGCATGAGTGTTAGAGTATCTGAAGAAAAACAGTAAATGTGAGCTTCTCAGGGGAGGAGGGATGGTCGCATGTGAATCTATGAAAGATTCCAATACTGGAGAACTACAGTTACAGGTAAGTAACTTATTTTCTTACTCCAGTATTGGAACATTCATCGATTCACATGCTTGAATCAGAATAGCAATCAGTAATGAAGCACATTGTATAGCATCAATCCATAGCTGTATATGTAGTTATGTACATATATCCATAAAGTCCCGTAACAATCATATATCAGCAGAAACATTGAAGAAAAAGATCATGTAGGAAAGATAGAATATTAGATAAGCAATAAACATGGCAAAAGAACGCCACTTTGAGTAGAAAAAATAAGAAATATCACAACATTTAAAAGAAGAGACAAATCTATACAATGTACGCAAAGCAAACTGGGCTGGCGGGAAAGAAGGAAGAAAGAAATACAACAGCTCACCGTTACTAGAAAAGATGTTGTAAAACCGCTTGTTCTACCGCCATATCACCTTGCTGAGATTCTTCTAAATAGTAATGTTTCTCAAAAGTATGCGTTGATTTCCACGTGGCTGCCCTGCAGATGTCCTGAACGAGCACTCCTGCAAAAAGCACCATGGATGCAGCATTTTCCTTGTTGAATGTGCACACGCTGGATTCTGCAAGGGTTTTCCTGCTGCTGTATGACAATAGTTAATCGCAGAGGCTATCCACCTTGCAATCCCCTGCTTGGATAATGCTCGGGCCTTTACGCGGAGCACTAAATGCCACAAAAAGCTGCTTCGATTGTCTAAATTGTTAAGTTCTGTCAAGATAAAACTTCAGGCACCTCTGAACGTCAAATGAATACAGAGCTTGCTCCGCTGGTGTAGATGGATTTGGAAAGTATTACTTCAGTATCACCGGCTGGTTTATATGAAAATTTGACAGGACCTTAGGTATAAATTTTGTGTTTGTTTGTAAAATTGCCTTGTCTCTTTTGAATTGTAAGAAAGGATCCTGGATAGTGAATGCCTGAATCTCGCTCACTCTTCTGGCTGAGGTAAGAGCGAAAAGGAGAGAGACCTTCCAGGATAGAAACTTCAAATCCGCCTTCTGAATTGGCTCAAACTGTGGTTTTATTCATTGAGACAAGACCAAATGAAGGTGCCATGATGGAGGATGAGGCCGAACGGGGGGTAAAGACCTGAACAGACCCTTAAGAAACAGCTTTATGACCCTTGCAGACCACAAAGGAGGCATGTTCTCTGTACGCCTATAGTGGGAAATCGCTGCCAAGTGGACCTTAATCAAGGAAATAGCCAAACTGGATCTGACCAGGAGGAGAAGATAAGGCAGTATCTGCTGTGGCGATGAGTAAAAGGGATGCACCTGAACTTGTGCATACCATGAGCAAAATCTTCTCCACTTCAGACGATAACATTTGCTGGTACTCTCAAGCTGTAGCTCTGGCGAGGATGGCTCTACAATCCGAATGTATATCTAGATGCGCAAACTCATGCTGTTCAGGAGCCAGGCTGTCAAGTGAAGTGAAGCCGGATCCGTGGAGAACTTGGCCCTCGTTCATTGTCAGCAGGGAGGGCATCACTGAAAGAGAGATGCTGCGGTTCTGTGAGAGGTAAAGGAGTTCTGTATACCAAAACTGACGGGGCCATGCCGGAGCAATCAGAAGGAGCTTGCAGTGTTCGATCTTGATCTTTGCCAGAACTCTTGGTATCAGGGGAATGGGAGGACAAGCGAAAGCATAAATTCCTGACCATGCCATGGAAAACACATTCCCACAAGAGCCCCGATGTTGATCCCGACTTGCGAAGAATCTGCATTTTGCATTCTGCGGGGTGAAGAGATCCAGGTTTGGTTTTCCCCATAGGGAGAAGACATGATCCAAGACTCCTTGATCCAACTCCCATTCGTGGTTGGACGATCGGGATCTGCTCAGAGAATCTGCAATGATGTTCTGTACACCAGGGACATGTTCCGCTCAAAGGTTTATCTTGTGGCTGTTAGACCATTCCCAAATGCATTGAGATTCTCTCGATAACAGCAGAGACCTTGTTCCTCCCTGCTTGTTGATATAATCCATTGTTGTAGTGTTGTCTGTCCGGAGATTACAGATGAACCTTTTATTTTTGGAAGAAAAGCGCAAAGCGCCAGTCGAACAGCTTTCAATTCGAGGTCATTGATGTGAAAGACCTTCTGATGTGGCTTCCATTTGCCCCGACTCGTAGGTACTGGAGGAAGGCACCCCCTTCCTCGAGAGAAGCATCTTTAGTTATCGCCCAAGGAGCTTGTTGGGGAAGAAAAGAAAGTCCCTTCGCTAAGTGAGACTCCTGAGTCCACCAAGCAAGAGGTGATATCATGGGCTTCGTTATTCTGAAGACATTGTCGGAAGACCCCCTGGATTGCGTCCACTGAAGATCTAGCTGCTCCTGTAAGGGCCTCATTCTGAGATGACAGAAAGGTACCAGTGGAATGCAGGAGGACATCATCCCTAACAGGGACATGAAGAGGCGAACTGAAACATACTTTCTTTTTTGTAAGCGCCTTGCGAGGGATATGAGCTTTCTCAGTCTGTCCTCTGTAGGAGCTGCCTTGTTGGTGGAAGTGTCCAGTATTGCCCCTGGAAAAGTTATCCTCTTTAAGGGCTGGAATGCTGACTTTTCGTGGTTGACTGTTAAGCCCATGTTCGTGAACAGCTCTATGCAAGCGCTTGTGGACTTCCGCGCCTGAGACCTGGATCTGGCCTTGACCAGCGAATCGTCCAGATACGGGAAGACTTGATGGTTCTGCCTTCTGAGGAAAGCTATTGTAGTGAATCCTAGTTTGTTTTAACGGGATCACAGGAGTTAGCTTAGCCGTAGGCTTGTAAACTCATGCCCCCGTCACCCAGTGACTTTTAACCTACTTAGCTTGCTCTGTCTTAGCCCATTTAATTATTTACTTCCTTTAAAATGGCGGCCTTGTTTATAGTTAGGCCACTTGTTATGGGTTCTATTATCGGTGTCACTGCGCCAAGGCGTCAAGATCAAGCACGAAAGACAAACATACAGCAGGCATTCACACTTAGGGATTTTCCCTCTCTATACTTTCGAGGGATTGTTGATATTAATTGCCGTCCCAAGCATGCCTGTTATCTATGTTATGAATAACACTTATGTCAGGGGACCTTGTAGATCTGTATAAATACAACACACTTTTAGACCGATAATCAGAGGGATTCCGACCAGAAGGCATCGCCACCATCGCTGATACCGATGCTGCAGTCATCTTGACGCTGACCCAGTCTTCGTGTCCCTGCGGAGTCTGAGATAGAGACCTCATTCCAAGGTAACGAGGGTTGGGGGCTCCTCTCATGGACACGGCTTTGGCAGATTAGGTTTAACGAACCCAGCTCTCCTTTTTTAGGTAGGAGGTTAGACCTACTATCCTTAAGGTATTAGGGCTTATTCCATCTTTTACATATACATATATTTCTTTCATATATTGCATAATGGTGGGGGCCTTTATAACAATGACTCTCCTCTTCACAATAGTGTTGCTTGGTATATTCATTATCCTAATCATTGCAGTTCATGCAACTTATCACAAATTGCAGTTATGTTGAATAAAAACTATTATAACTTCACTGCATCTGTGTTATTGCCTTTTGTTTGTATGAGACATAATAAATCTGTGAGAAAAGGGTAATTTCCATTTAACCACGACAACCCTGAGATATCTTATTTTGAGTCAATGCGTAAGCGACTGCTACAAATCACCTTTTACTATTGTGTTTCTGGTGAGGTACTGCTAGTAAGCTGGTAAGGCTTGGACAACAGTTACAACTAGTTGTAGGAAGAAACTTAGGGGGTTATTCTAACTTTGGAGGAGTGTTAATCCGTCCCAAAAGTGATGGTAAAGTGACGGATATACCACCAGCCGTATTACGAGTTCCATAGGATATAATGGACTCGTAATACGGCTGGTGGTAAATCCGTCACTTTTGGGACGGATTAACACCTCCTCCAAAGTTAGAATAACCCCCTTAGTCACCTACAAACGAAAGTACTGTCATCCTGAGACCCGCAGTCTTGCTCAGAACAAGAGTCCAAACTACGACATGGCGCCACCAACGATGGTGTTTAGGCACTAATTTACGGATACCCTGACTATCACTGTCTCACAGACAACAGGTACCCTCAGTACCATTATACGGAGACGTCCGTGGTCTTTGGGAGAATCCTCCTCAGCCAAACAGGTAACACCTAATTATGCTGTAGGTTGTTCGAGCTCGAACTCACAAAAGGAAAATCTTCCCCTATTTTGGTGTTCCGTTTCTCTAAGACAAATATGGCTAATACCATAGACATTCCTGCAAATGCTAGACATGCACTTACACAACATTTATTAGCGCATGGCCTTACGGAAGAGGGCGGGGATGTTACTCTGATTATAGAAGCGAGTGAAGCCTACCAAACAGAAACATTTTACTGTTCGGTTGCCTTTCCTGAGGCTGACCAACGGACGCACACATTTCACACATATGACATTGCGGACGTACCCGTGAGATACGAAGCATACAATTATCATGAAATATCGCTCACATATCAAGAGCATCAAAACTGGTTTAAAGGCACCCTACCACATGTACTACGACGGGTGAGGTTAGGTCCTTTAAGTAATGAAGGGCCTAAATGGCCCATGTTTGCCACATATAGGAGGCTGGACTGGCTTGTAGTGAGTACCAAGGGGTAGTTGCACCTTGCACCAGGCCCAGTTATCCCTTATTAGTGTATAGGGTGTCTAGCAGCTTAGGCTGATAGATAATGGTAGCTTAGCAGAGCAGCTTAGGCTGAACTAGGAGACGTGTGAAGCTACTACAGTACCACTTAGTGTCATATGCACAATATCATAAGAAAACACAATACACAGTTATACTAAAAATAAAGGTACTTTATTTTTATGACAATATGCCAAAGTATCTTAGAGTGTACCCTCAGTGAGAGGATAGGAAATATACACAAGATATATATACACAATAGCAAAAATATGCAGTATAGTCTTAGAAAACAGTGCAAACAATGTATAGTTACAATAGGATGCAATGGGGAAACATAGGGATAGGGGCAACACAAACCATATACTCCAAAAGTGGAATGTGAACCACGAATGGACCCCAAACCTATGTGACCTTGTAGAGGGTCGCTGGGACTATTAGAAAATAGTGAGAGTTAGAAAAATAACCCTCCCCAAGACCCTGAAAAGTGAGTGCAAAGTGCACTAAAGTTCCCCTAAGGACAAAAGAGTCGTGTTAGAGGAATAATGCAGGAAAGACACAAACCAGCAATGCAACAACTGTGGATTTCCAATCTAGGGTACCTGTGGAACAAGGGGACCAAGTCCAAAAGTCACAAGCAAGTCGGAGATGGGCAGATGCCCAGGAAATGCCAGCTGCGGGTGCAAAGAAGCTTCGACTGGACAGAAGAAGCTGAGGTTTCTGCAGGAACGAAAAGGGCTAGAGACTTCCCCTTTGGTGGACGGATCCCTCTCGCCTTGGAGAGTCGTGCAGAAGTGTTTTCCCGCCGGAAGGACGCCAACAAGCCTTGCTACACGCAAATCGTGCGTTTGGTGTTTTTGGACGCTGCTGGGGCCCAGGAGGGACCAGGAGGTCGCAAATTGGACCTGAAGAGAGAGGGGACGTCGAGCAAGACAAAGAGCCCTCACTGAAGCAGGTAGCACCCGGAGAAGTGCCAGAAACAGGCACTACGAGGATGCGTGAAACGGTGCTCGCCGAAGTTGCACAAAGGGGTCCCACGTCGCCGGAGACCAAATTAGAAAGTCGTGCAATGCAGGTTAGAGTGCCGTGGACCCAGGCTTGGCTGTGCACAAAGGATTTCCGCCGGAAGTGCACAGGGGCCGGAGTAGCTGCAAAGTCGCGGTTCCCAGCAATGCAGCCCAGCGAGGTGAGGCAAGGACTTACCTCCACCAAACTTGGGCTGAAGAGTCACTGGACTGTGGGGGTCACTTGGACAGCATCGCTGGATTCGAGGGACCTCGCTCGTCGTGCTGAGAGGAGACCCAAGGGACCGGTAATGCAGCTTTTTGGTGCCTGCGGTTGCAGGGGGAAGATTCCGTCGACCCACGGGAGATTTCTTCGGAGCTTCTGGTGCAGAGAGGAGGCAGGCTACCCCCACAGCATGCACAAGCAGGAAAACAGTCGAGAAGGCGGCAGGATCAGCGTTACAGAGTTGCAGTAGTCGTCTTTGCTACTATGTTGCAGGTTTGCAGGCTTCCAGCGCGGTCAGCGGTCGTTTCCTTATCAGAAGGTGAAGAGAGAGATGCAGAGGAACTCGGCTGAGCTCATGCATTCGTTATCTAAAGTTTCCCCAGAGACAGAGACCCTAAATAGCCAGAAAAGAGGGTTTGGCTACCTAGGAGAGAGGAAAGGCTACTAACACCTGAAGGAGCCTATCAGCAGGAGTCTCTGACGTCACCTGTTGGCACTGGCCACTCAGAGCAGTCCAGTGTGCCAGCAGCACCTCTGTTTCCAAGATGGCAGAGGTCTGGAGCACACTGGAGGAGCTCTGAACACCTCCCAGGGGAGGTGCAGGTCAGGGGAGTGGTCACTCCCCTTTCCTTTGTCCAGTTTCACGCCAGAGCAGGGGCTAAGGGGTCCCTGAACCGGTGTAGACTGGCTTATGCAGAATTGGGCACCTCTGTGCCCAACAAAGCATTTCCAGAGGCTGGGGGAGGCTACTCCTCCCCTGCCTTCACACCATTTTCCAAAGGGAGAGGGTGTCACACCCTCTCTCAGAGGAAGTTCTTTGTTCTGCCATCCTGGGCCAGGCCTGGCTGGACCCCAGGAGGGCAGATGCCTGTCTGAGGGGTTGGCAGCAGCAGCAGCTGCAGTGAAACCCCAGGAAGGGCAGTTTGGCAGTACCAGGGTCTGTGCTACAGGCCACTGGGATCATGGGATTGTGCCAACTATGCCAGGATGGCATAGAGGGGGTAATTCCATGATCATAGACATGTTACATGGCCATATTCGGAGTTACCATTGTGAAGCTACATATAGGTAGTGACCTATATGTAGTGCACGCGTGTAATGGTGTCCCCGCACTCACAAAGTTCAGGGAATTGGCTCTGAACAATGTGGGGGCACCTTGGCTAGTGCCAGGGTGCCCTCACACTAAGTAACTTTGCACCTAACCTTTACCAGGTAAAGGTTAGACATATAGGTGACTTATAAGTTACTTAAGTGCAGTGTAAAATGGCTGTGAAATAACGTGGACGTTATTTCACTCAGGCTGCAGTGGCAGGCCTGTGTAAGAATTGTCAGAGCTCCCTATGGGTGGCAAAAGAAATGCTGCAGCCCATAGGGATCTCCTGGAACCCCAATACCCTGGGTACCTCAGTACCATATACTAGGGAATTATAAGGGTGTTCCAGTAAGCCAATGTGAATTGGTAAAATTGGTCACTAGCCTGTTAGTGACAATTTAAAAGTAATGAGAGAGCATAACCACTGACGTTCTGGTTAGCAGAGCCTCAGTGAGACAGTTAGGCACCACACAGGGAACATATACATGCACACCTATGAGCACTGGGGCCCTGTGTGACAGGGTCCCAGTGACACATACATATAGGCCACAAACCTATGAGCACTGGGGTCCTGACTAGCAGGATCCCAGTGACACATAACAACCATACTGAAAACATAGGTGGTCATTCTGACCCTGGCGGTCTTTGACCGCCAGGGCGGAGGACCGCGGGAGCACCGCCGACAGGCCGGCGGTGCTCCAATGGGGATTCCGACCGCGGCGGTAAAGCCGCGGTCGGACCGGCACCACTGGCGGGCTCCCGCCAGTGTACCGCCGCCCCATTGAATCCTCCACGGCGGCGCAGCTTGCTGCACCGCCGCGGGGATTCCGACCCCCCCTACTGCCATCCAGATCCCGGCGGTCGGACCGCCGGGATCCGGATGGCGGTAGGGGGGGTCGCGGGGCCCCTGGGGGCCCCTGCAGTGCCCATGCCACTGGCATGGGCATTGCAGGGGCCCCCGTAAGAGGGCCCCTACATGTATTTCACTGTCTGCTGCGCAGACAGTGAAATACGCGACGGGTGCAACTGCACCCGTCACACAGCTTCCACTCCGCCGGCTCGATTCCGAGCCGGCTTCATCGTGGAAGCCTCTTTCCCGCTGGGCTGGCGGGCGGTCTGAAGGCGACCGCCCGCCAGCCCAGCGGGAAAGTCAGAATGACCGCCGCGGTCTTTCCACCGCGGAACGGTAATCTGACGGCGGGACTTTGGCGGGCGGCCTCCGCCGCCCGCCAAGGTCAGAATGAGGTCCATAGTGTTTTCACTATGAGCACTGAGGCCTGGCTATCAGGATCTCAGTGAGACAGTGAAAACAGTGACAAACACCCTGACATACACTCACAAACAGGCCAAAAGTGGGGGTAACAAGGCTAGAAAGAGGCTACCTTCTCACACAACCCCCCCCCCCCAAACGAAGGACAATAAGGCTAACCTTGGCCAGTTGAGACTTTATTGTCTAAGTGGTGATAAGTAGAGAGTAGCTCTGCAATAGACTGGTTACTCCCTTTATCATCCACTATATGGTTACTTCCCTGTGGGGATGTAAACCACCCTGTTTGAAGTTTTTTAGCTAAGCAACAGTGTGAAGATGTATTTTCAGAGTTTCTATCAGTAAGTTTTAGTTTAGAGCAGTGGGAATTGTCCACTGAACCTATTTGTAGTGATGGAAATGCCAGACAGGGATGCTGTCTCAGAAAAGCCATAGCTGGGCAAAAACTTTGTCCATATGGCTGGAAGAGAGAACAGGGATGCTGTTTCTCTTGGGTTGGAGCAGGACAGGGATGCTGTCCTATCAGCTCCACACTAGGGCAGGGATGCTGTCCTAAGTGTTGTGAGGCAGTGCAGAGTTTCTGCACTAAAGTTTCTCTGGGAGGGTTGGAGGGATGCTCCATGTTAACTAAAATGGTGCTGTTTTTCTCACCAATGTTAGTTATCCCACAGAGAGGTACTTCCACCTCAGGGAGTCCAGCTTTGCCAGCTGATGATTCCCTTGGAACAGGTGCCACCCCAGGAGAGGTTTCTCCCACCACAGGAATGGTATCCTGAATGGTAGGGTGGTTAGGGGATACTGTGATACCCTTTTTACCTGTTGATGGAGAGGGATCCTGAGTTTTCAGGCCTTCTCTCCTTTGCTTTTTCATTTCACTTGAAATGAGAGGGAACAATTCCTCAGGGATGCCCAGCATGGCTGCATGGGCATAAAACTCTACATCAGCCCAACCTGAGGCCTCTAGGTCATTACCTAAGAGACAGTCTACAGGTAAGCTAGGTGATACCACCACCGGCTTAGGGCCAGTAACTCCACCCCAACTAAACTGAATTATAGCTAAGGGAAGAAACTTAGGGCCTGATTCTAACTTTGGAGGACGGTGTTAAACCGTCCCAAAAGTGGCGGATATACCACCTACCGTATTACGAGTCCATTATATCCTATGGAACTCGTAATACGGTAGGTGGTATATCCGCCACTTTTGGGACGGTTTAACACCGTCCTCCAAAGTTAGAATCAGGCCCTTAGTGGAGTTATGGACATCAATAATCTTATACTGTTGTCCAATGATGTGTTGTTCAGGAGGCACTAGGTTTTCAGTCACCAAAGTGAAACTGGCACCTGTGTCCCTGTAGGCCAAGGCCTCAACACCATTTATTGAAACTGTCTGCCTGTACTTATCCATTGTAAGGGGACAAGCAGCCAGTGTGGCAAGGCCAGTGCCACTAGGTGTGACAGAAACTGTCTTGGGACTGACTACCCCAGTTTCTACTATGGACCCATAAGTGAACCCAACTACACCCTTTGCTTGACTGTTGCCAGCAGTCCCACCACTAGTACCACTACTGCTAGGGGCACTAGAGCTTGATGTATTAGTGGTGGTAGGCTCAGGGGGTTTACCTGGACAGGACTTATCCCCTGGCCTATGGCCTCTGTTTTTACACACAAAGCACCAAGGCTTTTTAATGTGTGCAGGTTGGGAAGAAGAGGAAGAATTTGTTTTATCCCCACCCTCTGAAGAGTGTTTAAGATTTGAAGTGGGATCTTTGGTTTTACCCTTATCCCCATGCTTATCTTGAGATTTTTCACCATCTTTCTTCTTATTGCCATCTTTGTCACCCCCTGTATGAACTTTTCTGTTCACCCTTGTTCTGACCCATTTGTCTGCCTTCTTTCCCAATTCTTGGGGAGAGGTCAGATCAGAGTCTACCAGGTACTGGTGCAACAAATCAGACACACAATTATTAAGTATATGCTCTCTCAGGATTGTGTTATACAGGCTTTCATAATCAGTAACTTTACTGCCATGTAACCACCCCTCCAAGGCCTTCACTGAATGGTCAATGAAATCAACCCAGTCTTGTGAAGACTCCTTTTTGGTCTCTCTGAACTTTATCCTGTACTGTTCAGTGGTTAAGCCATAACCATCCAGGAGTGCATTCTTAAGAACTTGGAAATTATTAGCATCATTTTCTTTCACAGTAAGGAGCCTATCCCTACCTTTTCCACTAAATGATAGCCATAGGATAGCAGCCCACTGCCTTTGAGGGACATCCTGTACAACACAGGCCCTCTCAAGTGCAGCAAACCACTTGTTAATGTCATCCCCCTCCTTATAAGGGGGAACTATCTTGTGCAGATTCCTGGAATCATGCTCTTTTGCAGGATGACTATGGGGAATACTGCTGCTGCCACCATGGGTATCTAAACCCAACTTCTGTCTTTCCTTCTCTAATTCTAAAGACTGTCTATCCAAATCCAGCTGTTGCTTCTTGAGCTTCAGTCTGGTTTGTTCCACTCTCAATCTATTGAGCTCCCTTTCTAACAATCTGTCATCAGGGTGGGTGGGAGGGACATTTCTAGATACAGAGGTATGATGGGAATGAACAGAAGGAGACCTGTCCCTTACAGAGGGCACCCTAACAGCTTGGCTACCAGTATAATGTGAGAGCACACCATCAGTATGGTGTGATTCAACCTCTGTACCAACTATGTTAGACTGTCTAGTAATGGGCAGGCTGAGAAGTTTCTTTCCTGAATCTTTTCCTGGGGGAGTCCCTGGATCAGATTGAGAACCATTAGCTACTTTTTCTACAGATTGGGCACTTATGGCCTTATCCTGTACTCTAAGCATGTTAATTAACAGTTCTAAGGAAGGATTCTTCCCTACACTCAAACCTCTCTCTATGCAGAGACTCCTTGCTCCTTTCCAGCTAAGGTGATCATATGCAAGTTTGGACAGTTCAACATTTTTTCCTGTGCCAGACATTTTTTAGAGAGAGTTAAAGTGATAGAAAAAGAGAAAAAAGTTTTCAGAACTTTTTGGAAAGACAGAAAAAAACGTTTTAAACATTTAAGAACTTTTTGAAAGTTTTAGAAGTACTTTTCAGCACTTAGAAAAGAGTGCAAAGAGGAAATGCAAAACTTTTTGGCTATGTGTATATACACTGACCTTGTTTTGTATATTTTTCTCTTATGAAAAGTACAATGACAAGAGTGGTAAGTAGTCTCAAGCACTTATCCCACCACTGCACAACCAATGTAGGAGGCTGGACTGGCTTGTAGTGAGTACCAAGGGGTAGTTGCACCTTGCACCAGGCCCAGTTATCCCTTATTAGTGTATAGGGTGTCTAGCAGCTTAGGCTGATAGATAATGGTAGCTTAGCAGAGCAGCTTAGGCTGAACTAGGAGACGTGTGAAGCTACTACAGTACCACTTAGTGTCATATGCACAATATCATAAGAAAACACAATACACAGTTATACTAAAAATAAAGGTACTTTATTTTTATGACAATATGCCAAAGTATCTTAGAGTGTACCCTCAGTGAGAGGATAGGAAATATACACAAGATATATATACACAATAGCAAAAATATGCAGTATAGTCTTAGAAAACAGTGCAAACAATGTATAGTTACAATAGGATGCAATGGGGAAACATAGGGATAGGGGCAACACAAACCATATACTCCAAAAGTGGAATGTGAACCACGAATGGACCCCAAACCTATGTGACCTTGTAGAGGGTCGCTGGGACTATTAGAAAATAGTGAGAGTTAGAAAAATAACCCTCCCCAAGACCCTGAAAAGTGAGTGCAAAGTGCACTAAAGTTCCCCTAAGGACAAAAGAGTCGTGTTAGAGGAATAATGCAGGAAAGACACAAACCAGCAATGCAACAACTGTGGATTTCCAATCTAGGGTACCTGTGGAACAAGGGGACCAAGTCCAAAAGTCACAAGCAAGTCGGAGATGGGCAGATGCCCAGGAAATGCCAGCTGCGGGTGCAAAGAAGCTTCGACAGGACAGAAGAAGCTGAGGTTTCTGCAGGAACGAAAAGGGCTAGAGACTTCCCCTTTGGTGGACGGATCCCTCTCGCCTTGGAGAGTCGTGCAGAAGTGTTTTCCCGCCGGAAGGACGCCAACAAGCCTTGCTACACGCAAATCGTGCGTTTGGCGTTTTTGGACGCTGCTGGGGCCCAGGAGGGACCAGGAGGTCGCAAATTGGACCTGAAGAGAGAGGGAACGTCAAGCAAGACAAAGAGCCCTCACTGAAGCAGGTAGCACCCGGAGAAGTGCCAGAAACAGGCACTACGAGGATGCGTGAAACGGTGCTCGCCGAAGTTGCACAAAGGGGTCCCACGTCGCCGGAGACCAACTTAGAAAGTCGTGCAATGCAGGTTAGAGTGCCGTGGACCCAGGCTTGGCTGTGCACAAAGGATTTCCGCCGGAAGTGCACAGGGGCCGGAGTAGCTGCAAAGTCGCGGTTCCCAGCAATGCAGCCCAGCGAGGTGAGGCAAGGACTTACCTCCACCAAACTTGGGCTGAAGAGTCACTGGACTGTGGGGGTCACTTGGACAGCATCGCTGGATTCGAGGGACCTCGCTCGTCGTGCTGAGAGGAGACCCAAGGGACCGGTAATGCAGCTTTTTGGTGCCTGCGGTTGCAGGGGGAAGATTCCGTCGACCCACGGGAGATTTCTTCGGAGCTTCTGGTGCAGAGAGGAGGCAGGCTACCCCCACAGCATGCACAAGCAGGAAAACAGTCGAGAAGGCGGCAGGATCAGCGTTACAGAGTTGCAGTAGTCGTCTTTGCTACTATGTTGCAGGTTTGCAGGCTTCCAGCGCGGTCAGCGGTCGTTTCCTTATCAGAAGGTGAAGAGAGAGATGCAGAGGAACTCGGCTGAGCTCATGCATTCGTTATCTAAAGTTTCCCCAGAGACAGAGACCCTAAATAGCCAGAAAAGAGGGTTTGGCTACCTAGGAGAGAGGAAAGGCTACTAACACCTGAAGGAGCCTATCAGCAGGAGTCTCTGACGTCACCTGGTGGTACTGGCCACTCAGAGCAGTCCAGTGTGCCAGCAGCACCTCTGTTTCCAAGATGGCAGAGGTCTGGAGCACACTGGAGGAGCTCTGGACACCTCCCAGGGGAGGTGCAGGTCAGGGGAGTGGTCACTCCCCTTTCCTTTGTCCAGTTTCGCGCCAGAGCAGGGGCTAAGGGGTCCCTGAACCGGTGTAGACTGGCTTATGCAGAATTGGGCACCTCTGTGCCCAACAAAGCATTTCCAGAGGCTGGGGGAGGCTACTCCTCCCCTGCCTTCACACCATTTTCCAAAGGGAGAGGGTGTCACACCCTCTCTCAGAGGAAGTTCTTTGTTCTGCCATCCTGGGCCAGGCCTGGCTGGACCCCAGGAGGGCAGATGCCTGTCTGAGGGGTTGGCAGCAGCAGCAGCTGCAGTGAAACCCCAGGAAGGGCAGTTTGGCAGTACCAGGGTCTGTGCTACAGACCACTGGGATCATGGGATTGTGCCAACTATGCCAGGATGGCATAGAGGGGGTAATTCCATGATCATAGACATGTTACATGGCCATATTCGGAGTTACCATTGTGAAGCTACATATAGGTAGTGACCTATATGTAGTGCACGCGTGTAATGGTGTCCCCGCACTCACAAAGTTCAGGGAATTGGCTCTGAACAATGTGGGGGCACCTTGGCTAGTGCCAGGGTGCCCTCACACTAAGTAACTTTGCACCTAACCTTTACCAGGTAAAGGTTAGACATATAGGTGACTTATAAGTTACTTAAGTGCAGTGTAAAATGGCTGTGAAATAACGTGGACGTTATTTCACTCAGGCTGCAGTGGCAGGCCTGTGTAAGAATTGTCAGAGCTCCCTATGGGTGGCAAAAGAAATGCTGCAGCCCATAGGGATCTCCTGGAACCCCAATACCCTGGGTACCTCAGTACCATATACTAGGGAATTATAAGGGTGTTCCAGTAAGCCAATGTGAATTGGTAAAATTGGTCACTAGCCTGTTAGTGACAATTTAAAAGTAATGAGAGAGCATAACCACTGACGTTCTGGTTAGCAGAGCCTCAGTGAGACAGTTAGGCACCACACAGGGAACATATACATGCACACCTATGAGCACTGGGGCCCTGTGTGACAGGGTCCCAGTGACACATACATATAGGCCACAAACCTATGAGCACTGGGGTCCTGACTAGCAGGATCCCAGTGACACATAACAACCATACTGAAAACATAGGTGGTCATTCTGACCCTGGCGGTCTTTGACCGCCAGGGCGGAGGACCGCGGGAGCACCGCCGACAGGCCGGCGGTGCTCCAATGGGGATTCCGACCGCGGCGGTAAAGCCGCGGTCGGACCGGCACCACTGGCGGGCTCCCGCCAGTGTACCGCCGCCCCATTGAATCCTCCACGGCGGCGCAGCTTGCTGCACCGCCGCGGGGATTCCGACCCCCCCTACCGCCATCCAGATCCCGGCGGTCGGACCGCCGGGATCCGGATGGCGGTAGGGGGGGTCGCGGGGCCCCTGGGGGCCCCTGCAGTGCCCATGCCACTGGCATGGGCATTGCAGGGGCCCCCGTAAGAGGGCCCCTACATGTATTTCACTGTCTGCTGCGCAGACAGTGAAATACGCGACGGGTGCAACTGCACCCGTCGCACAGCTTCCACTCCGCCGGCTCGATTCCGAGCCGGCTTCATCGTGGAAGCCTCTTTCCCGCTGGGCTGGCGGGCGGTCTGAAGGCGACCGCCCGCCAGCCCAGCGGGAAAGTCAGAATGACCGCCGCGGTCTTTCCACCGCGGAACGGTAATCTGACGGCGGGACTTTGGCGGGCGGCCTCCGCCGCCCGCCAAGGTCAGAATGAGGTCCATAGTGTTTTCACTATGAGCACTGAGGCCTGGCTATCAGGATCTCAGTGAGACAGTGAAAACAGTGACAAACACCCTGACATACACTCACAAACAGGCCAAAAGTGGGGGTAACAAGGCTAGAAAGAGGCTACCTTCTCACACAACCCCCCCCCCAAACGAAGGACAATAAGGCTAACCTTGGCCAGTTGAGACTTTATTGTCTAAGTGGTGATAAGTAGAGAGTAGCTCTGCAATAGACTGGTTACTCCCTTTATCATCCACTATATGGTTACTTCCCTGTGGGGATGTAAACCACCCTGTTTGAAGTTTTTTAGCTAAGCAACAGTGTGAAGATGTATTTTCAGAGTTTCTATCAGTAAGTTTTAGTTTAGAGCAGTGGGAATTGTCCACTGAACCTATTTGTAGTGATGGAAATGCCAGACAGGGATGCTGTCTCAGAAAAGCCATAGCTGGGCAAAAACTTTGTCCATATGGCTGGAAGAGAGAACAGGGATGCTGTTTCTCTTGGGTTGGAGCAGGACAGGGATGCTGTCCTATCAGCTCCACACTAGGGCAGGGATGCTGTCCTAAGTGTTGTGAGGCAGTGCAGAGTTTCTGCACTAAAGTTTCTCTGGGAGGGTTGGAGGGATGCTCCATGTTAACTAAAATGGTGCTGTTTTTCTCACCAATGTTAGTTATCCCACAGAGAGGTACTTCCACCTCAGGGAGTCCAGCTTTGCCAGCTGATGATTCCCTTGGAACAGGTGCCACCCCAGGAGAGGTTTCTCCCACCACAGGAATGGTATCCTGAATGGTAGAGTGGTTAGGGGATACTGTGATACCCTTTTTACCTGTTGATGGAGAGGGATCCTGAGTTTTCAGGCCTTCTCTCCTTTGCTTTTTCATTTCACTTGAAATGAGAGGGAACAATTCCTCAGGGATGCCCAGCATGGCTGCATGGGCATAAAACTCTACATCAGCCCAACCTGAGGCCTCTAGGTCATTACCTAAGAGACAGTCTACAGGTAAGCTAGGTGATACCACCACCGGCTTAGGGCCAGTAACTCCACCCCAACTAAACTGAATTATAGCTAAGGGAAGAAACTTAGGGCCTGATTCTAACTTTGGAGGACGGTGTTAAACCGTCCCAAAAGTGGCGGATATACCACCTACCGTATTACGAGTCCATTATATCCTATGGAACTCGTAATACGGTAGGTGGTATATCCGCCACTTTTGGGACGGTTTAACACCGTCCTCCAAAGTTAGAATCAGGCCCTTAGTGGAGTTATGGACATCAATAATCTTATACTGTTGTCCAATGATGTGTTGTTCAGGAGGCACTAGGTTTTCAGTCACCAAAGTGAAACTGGCACCTGTGTCCCTGTAGGCCAAGGCCTCAACACCATTTATTGAAACTGTCTGCCTGTACTTATCCATTGTAAGGGGACAAGCAGCCAGTGTGGCAAGGCCAGTGCCACTAGGTGTGACAGAAACTGTCTTGGGACTGACTACCCCAGTTTCTACTATGGACCCATAAGTGAACCCAACTACACCCTTTGCTTGACTGTTGCCAGCAGTCCCACCACTAGTACCACTACTGCTAGGGGCACTAGAGCTTGATGTATTAGTGGTGGTAGGCTCAGGGGGTTTACCTGGACAGGACTTATCCCCTGGCCTATGGCCTCTGTTTTTACACACAAAGCACCAAGGCTTTTTAATGTGTGCAGGTTGGGAAGAAGAGGAAGAATTTGTTTTATCCCCACCCTCTGAAGAGTGTTTAAGATTTGAAGTGGGATCTTTGGTTTTACCCTTATCCCCATGCTTATCTTGAGATTTTTCACCATCTTTCTTCTTATTGCCATCTTTGTCACCCCCTGTATGAACTTTTCTGTTCACCCTTGTTCTGACCCATTTGTCTGCCTTCTTTCCCAATTCTTGGGGAGAGGTCAGATCAGAGTCTACCAGGTACTGGTGCAACAAATCAGACACACAATTATTAAGTATATGCTCTCTCAGGATTGTGTTATACAGGCTTTCATAATCAGTAACTTTACTGCCATGTAACCACCCCTCCAAGGCCTTCACTGAATGGTCAATGAAATCAACCCAGTCTTGTGAAGACTCCTTTTTGGTCTCTCTGAACTTTATCCTGTACTGTTCAGTGGTTAAGCCATAACCATCCAGGAGTGCATTCTTAAGAACTTGGAAATTATTAGCATCATTTTCTTTCACAGTAAGGAGCCTATCCCTACCTTTTCCACTAAATGATAGCCATAGGATAGCAGCCCACTGCCTTTGAGGGACATCCTGTACAACACAGGCCCTCTCAAGTGCAGCAAACCACTTGTTAATGTCATCCCCCTCCTTATAAGGGGGAACTATCTTGTGCAGATTCCTGGAATCATGCTCTTTTGCAGGATGACTATGGGGAATACTGCTGCTGCCACCATGGGTATCTAAACCCAACTTCTGTCTTTCCTTCTCTAATTCTAAAGACTGTCTATCCAAATCCAGCTGTTGCTTCTTGAGCTTCAGTCTGGTTTGTTCCACTCTCAATCTATTGAGCTCCCTTTCTAACAATCTGTCATCAGGGTGGGTGGGAGGGACATTTCTAGATACAGAGGTATGATGGGAATGAACAGAAGGAGACCTGTCCCTTACAGAGGGCACCCTAACAGCTTGGCTACCAGTATAATGTGAGAGCACACCATCAGTATGGTGTGATTCAACCTCTGTACCAACTATGCTAGACTGTCTAGTAATGGGCAGGCTGAGAAGTTTCTTTCCTGAATCTTTTCCTGGGGGAGTCCCTGGATCAGATTGAGAACCATTAGCTACTTTTTCTACAGATTGGGCACTTATGGCCTTATCCTGTACTCTAAGCATGTTAATTAACAGTTCTAAGGAAGGATTCTTCCCTACACTCAAACCTCTCTCTATGCAGAGACTCCTTGCTCCTTTCCAGCTAAGGTGATCATATGCAAGTTTGGACAGTTCAACATTTTTTCCTGTGCCAGACATTTTTTAGAGAGAGTTAAAGTGATAGAAAAAGAGAAAAAAGTTTTCAGAACTTTTTGGAAAGACAGAAAAAAACGTTTTAAACATTTAAGAACTTTTTGAAAGTTTTAGAAGTACTTTTCAGCACTTAGAAAAGAGTGCAAAGAGGAAATGCAAAACTTTTTGGCTATGTGTATATACACTGACCTTGTTTTGTATATTTTTCTCTTATGAAAAGTACAATGACAAGAGTGGTAAGTAGTCTCAAGCACTTATCCCACCACTGCACAACCAATGTAGGAGGCTGGACTGGCTTGTAGTGAGTACCAAGGGGTAGTTGCACCTTGCACCAGGCCCAGTTATCCCTTATTAGTGTATAGGGTGTCTAGCAGCTTAGGCTGATAGATAATGGTAGCTTAGCAGAGCAGCTTAGGCTGAACTAGGAGACGTGTGAAGCTACTACAGTACCACTTAGTGTCATATGCACAATATCATAAGAAAACACAATACACAGTTATACTAAAAATAAAGGTACTTTATTTTTATGACAATATGCCAAAGTATCTTAGAGTGTACCCTCAGTGAGAGGATAGGAAATATACACAAGATATATATACACAATAGCAAAAATATGCAGTATAGTCTTAGAAAACAGTGCAAACAATGTATAGTTACAATAGGATGCAATGGGGAAACATAGGGATAGGGGCAACACAAACCATATACTCCAAAAGTGGAATGTGAACCACGAATGGACCCCAAACCTATGTGACCTTGTAGAGGGTTGCTGGGACTATTAGAAAATAGTGAGAGTTAGAAAAATAACCCTCCCCAAGACCCTGAAAAGTGAGTGCAAAGTGCACTAAAGTTCCCCTAAGGACAAAAGAGTCGTGTTAGAGGAATAATGCAGGAAAGACACAAACCAGCAATGCAACAACTGTGGATTTCCAATCTAGGGTACCTGTGGAACAAGGGGACCAAGTCCAAAAGTCACAAGCAAGTCGGAGATGGGCAGATGCCCAGGAAATGCCAGCTGCGGGTGCAAAGAAGCTTCGACAGGACAGAAGAAGCTGAGGTTTCTGCAGGAACGAAAAGGGCTAGAGACTTCCCCTTTGGTGGACGGATCCCTCTCGCCTTGGAGAGTCGTGCAGAAGTGTTTTCCCGCCGGAAGGACGCCAACAAGCCTTGCTACACGCAAATCGTGCGTTTGGCGTTTTTGGACGCTGCTGGGGCCCAGGAGGGACCAGGAGGTCGCAAATTGGACCTGAAGAGAGAGGGGACGTCAAGCAAGACAAAGAGCCCTCACTGAAGCAGGTAGCACCCGGAGAAGTGCCAGAAACAGGCACTACGAGGATGCGTGAAACGGTGCTCGCCGAAGTTGCACAAAGGGGTCCCACGTCGCCGGAGACCAACTTAGAAAGTCGTGCAATGCAGGTTAGAGTGCCGTGGACCCAGGCTTGGCTGTGCACAAAGGATTTCCGCCGGAAGTGCACAGGGGCCGGAGTAGCTGCAAAGTCGCGGTTCCCAGCAATGCAGCCCAGCGAGGTGAGGCAAGGACTTACCTCCACCAAACTTGGGCTGAAGAGTCACTGGACTGTGGGGGTCACTTGGACAGCATCGCTGGATTCGAGGGACCTCGCTCGTCGTGCTGAGAGGAGACCCAAGGGACCGGTAATGCAGCTTTTTGGTGCCTGCGGTTGCAGGGGGAAGATTCCGTCGACCCACGGGAGATTTCTTCGGAGCTTCTGGTGCAGAGAGGAGGCAGGCTACCCCCACAGCATGCACAAGCAGGAAAACAGTCGAGAAGGCGGCAGGATCAGCGTTACAGAGTTGCAGTAGTCGTCTTTGCTACTATGTTGCAGGTTTGCAGGCTTCCAGCGCGGTCAGCGGTCGTTTCCTTATCAGAAGGTGAAGAGAGAGATGCAGAGGAACTCGGCTGAGCTCATGCATTCGTTATCTAAAGTTTCCCCAGAGACAGAGACCCTAAATAGCCAGAAAAGAGGGTTTGGCTACCTAGGAGAGAGGAAAGGCTACTAACACCTGAAGGAGCCTATCAGCAGGAGTCTCTGACGTCACCTGGTGGTACTGGCCACTCAGAGCAGTCCAGTGTGCCAGCAGCACCTCTGTTTCCAAGATGGCAGAGGTCTGGAGCACACTGGAGGAGCTCTGGACACCTCCCAGGGGAGGTGCAGGTCAGGGGAGTGGTCACTCCCCTTTCCTTTGTCCAGTTTCGCGCCAGAGCAGGGGCTAAGGGGTCCCTGAACCGGTGTAGACTGGCTTATGCAGAATTGGGCACCTCTGTGCCCAACAAAGCATTTCCAGAGGCTGGGGGAGGCTACTCCTCCCCTGCCTTCACACCATTTTCCAAAGGGAGAGGGTGTCACACCCTCTCTCAGAGGAAGTTCTTTGTTCTGCCATCCTGGGCCAGGCCTGGCTGGACCCCAGGAGGGCAGATGCCTGTCTGAGGGGTTGGCAGCAGCAGCAGCTGCAGTGAAACCCCAGGAAGGGCAGTTTGGCAGTACCAGGGTCTGTGCTACAGACCACTGGGATCATGGGATTGTGCCAACTATGCCAGGATGGCATAGAGGGGGTAATTCCATGATCATAGACATGTTACATGGCCATATTCGGAGTTACCATTGTGAAGCTACATATAGGTAGTGACCTATATGTAGTGCACGCGTGTAATGGTGTCCCCGCACTCACAAAGTTCAGGGAATTGGCTCTGAACAATGTGGGGGCACCTTGGCTAGTGCCAGGGTGCCCTCACACTAAGTAACTTTGCACCTAACCTTTACCAGGTAAAGGTTAGACATATAGGTGACTTATAAGTTACTTAAGTGCAGTGTAAAATGGCTGTGAAATAACGTGGACGTTATTTCACTCAGGCTGCAGTGGCAGGCCTGTGTAAGAATTGTCAGAGCTCCCTATGGGTGGCAAAAGAAATGCTGCAGCCCATAGGGATCTCCTGGAACCCCAATACCCTGGGTACCTCAGTACCATATACTAGGGAATTATAAGGGTGTTCCAGTAAGCCAATGTGAATTGGTAAAATTGGTCACTAGCCTGTTAGTGACAATTTAAAAGTAATGAGAGAGCATAACCACTGACGTTCTGGTTAGCAGAGCCTCAGTGAGACAGTTAGGCACCACACAGGGAACATATACATGCACACCTATGAGCACTGGGGCCCTGTGTGACAGGGTCCCAGTGACACATACATATAGGCCACAAACCTATGAGCACTGGGGTCCTGACTAGCAGGATCCCAGTGACACATAACAACCATACTGAAAACATAGGTGGTCATTCTGACCCTGGCGGTCTTTGACCGCCAGGGCGGAGGACCGCGGGAGCACCGCCGACAGGCCGGCGGTGCTCCAATGGGGATTCCGACCGCGGCGGTAAAGCCGCGGTCGGACCGGCACCACTGGCGGGCTCCCGCCAGTGTACCGCCGCCCCATTGAATCCTCCACGGCGGCGCAGCTTGCTGCACCGCCGCGGGGATTCCGACCCCCCCTACCGCCATCCAGATCCCGGCGGTCGGACCGCCGGGATCCGGATGGCGGTAGGGGGGGTCGCGGGGCCCCTGGGGGCCCCTGCAGTGCCCATGCCACTGGCATGGGCATTGCAGGGGCCCCCGTAAGAGGGCCCCTACATGTATTTCACTGTCTGCTGCGCAGACAGTGAAATACGCGACGGGTGCAACTGCACCCGTCGCACAGCTTCCACTCCGCCGGCTCGATTCCGAGCCGGCTTCATCGTGGAAGCCTCTTTCCCGCTGGGCTGGCGGGCGGTCTGAAGGCGACCGCCCGCCAGCCCAGCGGGAAAGTCAGAATGACCGCCGCGGTCTTTCCACCGCGGAACGGTAATCTGACGGCGGGACTTTGGCGGGCGGCCTCCGCCGCCCGCCAAGGTCAGAATGAGGTCCATAGTGTTTTCACTATGAGCACTGAGGCCTGGCTATCAGGATCTCAGTGAGACAGTGAAAACAGTGACAAACACCCTGACATACACTCACAAACAGGCCAAAAGTGGGGGTAACAAGGCTAGAAAGAGGCTACCTTCTCACACAACCCCCCCCCCCAAACGAAGGACAATAAGGCTAACCTTGGCCAGTTGAGACTTTATTGTCTAAGTGGTGATAAGTAGAGAGTAGCTCTGCAATAGACTGGTTACTCCCTTTATCATCCACTATATGGTTACTTCCCTGTGGGGATGTAAACCACCCTGTTTGAAGTTTTTTAGCTAAGCAACAGTGTGAAGATGTATTTTCAGAGTTTCTATCAGTAAGTTTTAGTTTAGAGCAGTGGGAATTGTCCACTGAACCTATTTGTAGTGATGGAAATGCCAGACAGGGATGCTGTCTCAGAAAAGCCATAGCTGGGCAAAAACTTTGTCCATATGGCTGGAAGAGAGAACAGGGATGCTGTTTCTCTTGGGTTGGAGCAGGACAGGGATGCTGTCCTATCAGCTCCACACTAGGGCAGGGATGCTGTCCTAAGTGTTGTGAGGCAGTGCAGAGTTTCTGCACTAAAGTTTCTCTGGGAGGGTTGGAGGGATGCTCCATGTTAACTAAAATGGTGCTGTTTTTCTCACCAATGTTAGTTATCCCACAGAGAGGTACTTCCACCTCAGGGAGTCCAGCTTTGCCAGCTGATGATTCCCTTGGAACAGGTGCCACCCCAGGAGAGGTTTCTCCCACCACAGGAATGGTATCCTGAATGGTAGAGTGGTTAGGGGATACTGTGATACCCTTTTTACCTGTTGATGGAGAGGGATCCTGAGTTTTCAGGCCTTCTCTCCTTTGCTTTTTCATTTCACTTGAAATGAGAGGGAACAATTCCTCAGGGATGCCCAGCATGGCTGCATGGGCATAAAACTCTACATCAGCCCAACCTGAGGCCTCTAGGTCATTACCTAAGAGACAGTCTACAGGTAAGCTAGGTGATACCACCACCGGCTTAGGGCCAGTAACTCCACCCCAACTAAACTGAATTATAGCTAAGGGAAGAAACTTAGGGCCTGATTCTAACTTTGGAGGACGGTGTTAAACCGTCCCAAAAGTGGCGGATATACCACCTACCGTATTACGAGTCCATTATATCCTATGGAACTCGTAATACGGTAGGTGGTATATCCGCCACTTTTGGGACGGTTTAACACCGTCCTCCAAAGTTAGAATCAGGCCCTTAGTGGAGTTATGGACATCAATAATCTTATACTGTTGTCCAATGATGTGTTGTTCAGGAGGCACTAGGTTTTCAGTCACCAAAGTGAAACTGGCACCTGTGTCCCTGTAGGCCAAGGCCTCAACACCATTTATTGAAACTGTCTGCCTGTACTTATCCATTGTAAGGGGACAAGCAGCCAGTGTGGCAAGGCCAGTGCCACTAGGTGTGACAGAAACTGTCTTGGGACTGACTACCCCAGTTTCTACTATGGACCCATAAGTGAACCCAACTACACCCTTTGCTTGACTGTTGCCAGCAGTCCCACCACTAGTACCACTACTGCTTAGGGGCACTAGAGCTTGATGTATTAGTGGTGGTAGGCTCAGGGGGTTTACCTGGACAGGACTTATCCCCTGGCCTATGGCCTCTGTTTTTACACACAAAGCACCAAGGCTTTTTAATGTGTGCAGGTTGGGAAGAAGAGGAAGAATTTGTTTTATCCCCACCCTCTGAAGAGTGTTTAAGATTTGAAGTGGGATCTTTGGTTTTACCCTTATCCCCATGCTTATCTTGAGATTTTTCACCATCTTTCTTCTTATTGCCATCTTTGTCACCCCCTGTATGAACTTTTCTGTTCACCCTTGTTCTGACCCATTTGTCTGCCTTCTTTCCCAATTCTTGGGGAGAGGTCAGATCAGAGTCTACCAGGTACTGGTGCAACAAATCAGACACACAATTATTAAGTATATGCTCTCTCAGGATTGTGTTATACAGGCTTTCATAATCAGTAACTTTACTGCCATGTAACCACCCCTCCCAAGGCCTTCACTGAATGGTCAATGAAATCAACCCAGTCTTGGTGAAGACTCCTTTTTGGTCTCTCTGAACTTTATCCTGTACTGTTCAGTGGTTAAGCCATAACCATCCAGGAGTGCATTCTTAAGAACTTGGAAATTATTAGCATCATTTTCTTTCACAGTAAGGAGCCTATCCCTACCTTTTCCACTAAATGATAGCCATAGGATAGCAGCCCACTGCCTTTGAGGGACATCTGTACAAACACAGGCCCTCTCAAGTGCAGCAAACCACTTGTTAATGTCATCCCCCTCCTTATAAGGGGGAACTATCTTGTGCAGATTCCTGGAATCATGCTCTTTTGCAGGATGACTATGGGGAATACTGCTGCTGCCACCATGGGTATCTAAACCCAACTTCTGTCTTTCCTTCTCTAATTCTAAAGACTGTCTATCCAAATCCAGCTGTTGCTTCTTGAGCTTCAGTCTGGTTTGTTCCACTCTCAATCTATTGAGCTCCCTTTCTAACAATCTGTCATCAGGGTGGGTGGGAGGGACATTTCTAGATACAGAGGTATGATGGGAATGAACAGAAGGAGACCTGTCCCTTACAGAGGGCACCCTAACAGCTTGGCTACCAGTATAATGTGAGAGCACACCATCAGTATGGTGTGATTCAACCTCTGTACCAACTATGCTAGACTGTCTAGTAATGGGCAGGCTGAGAAGTTTCTTTCCTGAATCTTTTCCTGGGGGAGTCCCTGGATCAGATTGAGAACCATTAGCTACTTTTTCTACAGATTGGGCACTTATGGCCTTATCCTGTACTCTAAGCATGTTAATTAACAGTTCTAAGGAAGGATTCTTCCCTACACTCAAACCTCTCTCTATGCAGAGACTCCTTGCTCCTTTCCAGCTAAGGTGATCATATGCAAGTTTGGACAGTTCAACATTTTTTCCTGTGCCAGACATTTTTTAGAGAGAGTTAAAGTGATAGAAAAAGAGAAAAAAGTTTTCAGAACTTTTTGGAAAGACAGAAAAAAACGTTTTAAACATTTAAGAACTTTTTGAAAGTTTTAGAAGTACTTTTCAGCACTTAGAAAAGAGTGCAAAGAGGAAATGCAAAACTTTTTGGCTATGTGTATATACACTGACCTTGTTTTGTATATTTTTCTCTTATGAAAAGTACAATGACAAGAGTGGTAAGTAGTCTCAAGCACTTATCCCACCACTGCACAACCAATGTAGGAGGCTGGACTGGCTTGTAGTGAGTACCAAGGGGTAGTTGCACCTTGCACCAGGCCCAGTTATCCCTTATTAGTGTATAGGGTGTCTAGCAGCTTAGGCTGATAGATAATGGTAGCTTAGCAGAGCAGCTTAGGCTGAACTAGGAGACGTGTGAAGCTACTACAGTACCACTTAGTGTCATATGCACAATATCATAAGAAAACACAATACACAGTTATACTAAAAATAAAGGTACTTTATTTTTATGACAATATGCCAAAGTATCTTAGAGTGTACCCTCAGTGAGAGGATAGGAAATATACACAAGATATATATACACAATAGCAAAAATATGCAGTATAGTCTTAGAAAACAGTGCAAACAATGTATAGTTACAATAGGATGCAATGGGGAAACATAGGGATAGGGGCAACACAAACCATATACTCCAAAAGTGGAATGTGAACCACGAATGGACCCCAAACCTATGTGACCTTGTAGAGGGTCGCTGGGACTATTAGAAAATAGTGAGAGTTAGAAAAATAACCCTCCCCAAGACCCTGAAAAGTGAGTGCAAAGTGCACTAAAGTTCCCCTAAGGACAAAAGAGTCGTGTTAGAGGAATAATGCAGGAAAGACACAAACCAGCAATGCAACAACTGTGGATTTCCAATCTAGGGTACCTGTGGAACAAGGGGACCAAGTCCAAAAGTCACAAGCAAGTCGGAGATGGGCCAGATGCCCAGGAAATGCCAGCTGCGGGTGCAAAGAAGCTTCGACTGGACAGAAGAAGCTGAGGTTTCTGCAGGAACGAAAAGGGCTAGAGACTTCCCCTTTGGTGGACGGATCCCTCTCGCCTTGGAGAGTCGTGCAGAAGTGTTTTCCCGCCGGAAGGACGCCAACAAGCCTTGCTACACGCAAATCGTGCGTTTGGCGTTTTTGGACGCTGCTGGGGCCCAGGAGGGACCAGGAGGGTCGCAAATTGGACCTGAAGAGAGAGGGGACGTCGAGCAAGACAAAGAGCCCTCACTGAAGCAGGTAGCACCCGGAGAAGTGCCAGAAACAGGCACTACGAGGATGCGTGAAACGGTGCTCGCCGAAGTTGCACAAAGGGGTCCCACGTCGCCGGAGACCAACTTAGAAAGTCGTGCAATGCAGGTTAGAGTGCCGTGGACCCAGGCTTGGCTGTGCACAAAGGATTTCCGCCGGAAGTGCACAGGGGCCGGAGTAGCTGCAAAGTCGCGGTTCCCAGCAATGCAGCCCAGCGAGGTGAGGCAAGGACTTACCTCCACCAAACTTGGGCTGAAGAGTCACTGGACTGTGGGGGTCACTTGGACAGCATCGCTGGATTCGAGGGACCTCGCTCGTCGTGCTGAGAGGAGACCCAAGGGACCGGTAATGCAGCTTTTTGGTGCCTGCGGTTGCAGGGGGAAGATTCCGTCGACCCACGGGAGATTTCTTCGGAGCTTCTGGTGCAGAGAGGAGGCAGGCTACCCCCACAGCATGCACAAGCAGGAAAACAGTCGAGAAGGCGGCAGGATCAGCGTTACAGAGTTGCAGTAGTCGTCTTTGCTACTATGTTGCAGGTTTGCAGGCTTCCAGCGCGGTCAGCGGTCGTTTCCTTATCAGAAGGTGAAGAGAGAGATGCAGAGGAACTCGGCTGAGCTCATGCATTCGTTATCTAAAGTTTCCCCAGAGACAGAGACCCTAAATAGCCAGAAAAGAGGGTTTGGCTACCTAGGAGAGAGGAAAGGCTACTAACACCTGAAGGAGCCTATCAGCAGGAGTCTCTGACGTCACCTGGTGGTACGGGCCACTCAGAGCAGTCCAGTGTGCCAGCAGCACCTCTGTTTCCAAGATGGCAGAGGTCTGGAGCACACTGGAGGAGCTCTGGACACCTCCCAGGGGAGGTGCAGGTCAGGGGAGTGGTCACTCCCCTTTCCTTTGTCCAGTTTCGCGCCAGAGCAGGGGCTAAGGGGTCCCTGAACCGGTGTAGACTGGCTTATGCAGAATTGGGCACCTCTGTGCCCAACAAAGCATTTCCAGAGGCTGGGGGAGGCTACTCCTCCCCTGCCTTCACACCATTTTCCAAAGGGAGAGGGTGTCACACCCTCTCTCAGAGGAAGTTCTTTGTTCTGCCATCCTGGGCCAGGCCTGGCTGGACCCCAGGAGGGCAGATGCCTGTCTGAGGGGTTGGCAGCAGCAGCAGCTGCAGTGAAACCCCAGGAAGGGCAGTTTGGCAGTACCAGGGTCTGTGCTACAGACCACTGGGATCATGGGATTGTGCCAACTATGCCAGGATGGCATAGAGGGGGTAATTCCATGATCATAGACATGTTACATGGCCATATTCGGAGTTACCATTGTGAAGCTACATATAGGTAGTGACCTATATGTAGTGCACGCGTGTAATGGTGTCCCCGCACTCACAAAGTTCAGGGAATTGGCTCTGAACAATGTGGGGGCACCTTGGCTAGTGCCAGGGTGCCCTCACACTAAGTAACTTTGCACCTAACCTTTACCAGGTAAAGGTTAGACATATAGGTGACTTATAAGTTACTTAAGTGCAGTGTAAAATGGCTGTGAAATAACGTGGACGTTATTTCACTCAGGCTGCAGTGGCAGGCCTGTGTAAGAATTGTCAGAGCTCCCTATGGGTGGCAAAAGAAATGCTGCAGCCCATAGGGATCTCCTGGAACCCCAATACCCTGGGTACCTCAGTACCATATACTAGGGAATTATAAGGGTGTTCCAGTAAGCCAATGTGAATTGGTAAAATTGGTCACTAGCCTGTTAGTGACAATTTAAAAGTAATGAGAGAGCATAACCACTGACGTTCTGGTTTAGCAGAGCCTCAGTGAGACAGTTAGGCACCACACAGGGAACATATACATGCACACCTATGAGCACTGGGGCCCTGTGTGACAGGGTCCCAGTGACACATACATATAGGCCACAAACCTATGAGCACTGGGGTCCTGACTAGCAGGATCCCAGTGACACATAACAACCATACTGAAAACATAGGTGGTCATTCTGACCCTGGCAGTCTTTGACCGCCAGGGCGGAGGACCGCGGGAGCACCGCCGACAGGCCGGCGGTGCTCCCAATGGGGATTCCGACCGCGGCGGTAAAGCCGCGGTCGGACCGGCACCACTGGCGGGCTCCCGCCAGTGTACCGCCGCCCCATGAATCCTCCACGGCGGCGCAGCTTGCTGCACCGCCGCGGGGATTCCGACCCCCCCTACTGCCATCCAGATCCCGGCGGTCGGACCGCCGGGATCCGGATGGCGGTAGGGGGGGTCGCGGGGCCCCTGGGGGGCCCCTGCAGTGCCCATGCCACTGGCATGGGCATTGCAGGGGCCCCCGTAAGAGGGCCCCTACATGTATTTCACTGTCTGCTGCGCAGACAGTGAAATACGCGACGGGTGCAACTGCACCCGTCACACAGCTTCCACTCCGCCGGCTCGATTCCGAGCCGGCTTCATCGTGGAAGCCTCTTTCCCGCTGGGCTGGCGGGCGGTCTGAAGGCGACCGGCCCGCCAGCCCAGCGGGAAAGTCAGAATGACCGCCGCGGTCCTTTCCACCGCGGAACGGTAATCTGACGGCGGGACTTTGGCGGGCGGCCTCCGCCGCCCGCCAAGGTCAGAATGAGGTCCATAGTGTTTTCACTATGAGCACTGAGGCCTGGCTATCAGGATCTCAGTGAGACAGTGAAAACAGTGACAAACACCCTGACATACCACTCCACAAACAGGCCAAAAGTGGGGGTATCAAGGCTAGAAAGAGGCTACCTTCTCACACAACCCCCCCCCCCCCAAACGAAGGACAATAAGGCTAACCTTGGCCAGTTGAGACTTTATTGTCTAAGTGGTGATAAGTAGAGAGTAGCTCTGCAATAGACTGGTTACTCCCTTTATCATCCACTATATGGTTACTTCCCTGTGGGGATGTAAACACCCTGTTTGAAGTTTTTTAGCTAAGCAACAGTGTGAAGATGTATTTTCAGAGTTTCTATCAGTAAGTTTTAGTTTAGAGCAGTGGGAATTGTCCACTGAACCTATTTGTAGGTGATGGAAATGCCAGACAGGGATGCTGTCTCAGAAAAGCCATAGCTGGGCAAAAACTTTGTCCATATGGCTGGAAGAGAGAACAGGGATGCTGTTTCTCTTGGGTTGGAGCAGGACAGGGATGCTGTCCTATCAGCTCCACACTAGGGCAGGGATGCTGTCCTAAGTGTTGTGAGGCAGTGCAGAGTTTCTGCACTAAAGTTTCTCTGGGAGGGTTGGAGGGATGCTCCATGTTAACTAAAATGGTGCTGTTTTTCTCACCAATGTTAGTTATCCCACAGAGAGGTACTTCCACCTCAGGGAGTCCAGCTTTGCCAGCTGATGATTCCCTTGGAACAGGTGCCACCCCAGGAGAGGTTTCTCCCACCACAGGAATGGTATCCTGAATGGTAGGGTGGTTAGGGGATACTGTGATACCCTTTTTACCTGTTGATGGAGAGGGATCCTGAGTTTTCAGGCCTTCTCTCCTTTGCTTTTTCATTTCACTTGAAATGAGAGGGAACAATTCCTCAGGGATGCCCAGCATGGCTGCATGGGCATAAAACTCTACATCAGCCCAACCTGAGGCCTCTAGGTCATTACCTAAGAGACAGTCTACAGGTAAGCTAGGTGATACCACCACCGGCTTAGGGCAGTAACTCCACCCAACTAAACTGAATTATAGCTAAGGGAAGAAACTTAGGGCCTGATTCTAACTTTGGAGGACGGTGTTAAACCGTCCCAAAAGTGGCGGATGATACCACCTACCGTATTACGAGTCCATTATATCCTATGGAACTCGTAATACGGTAGGTGGTATATCCGCCACTTTTGGGACGGTTTAACACCGTCCTCCAAAGTTAGAATCAGGCCCTTAGTGGAGTTATGGACATCAATAATCTTATACTGTTGTCCAATGATGTGTTGTTCAGGAGGCACTAGGTTTTCAGTCACCAAAGTGAAACTGGCACCTGTGTCCCTGTAGGCCAAGGCCTCAACACCATTTATTGAAACTGTCTGCCTGTACTTATCCATTGTAAGGGGACAAGCAGCCAGTGTGGCAAGGCCAGTGCCACTAGGTGTGACAGAAACTGTCTTGGGACTGACTACCCCCAGTTTCTACTATGACCCATAAGTGAACCCAACTACACCCTTTGCTTGACTGTTGCCAGCAGTCCCACCACTAGTACCACTACTGCTAGGGGCACTAGAGCTTGATGTATTAGTGGTGGTAGGCTCAGGGGGTTTAACCTGGACAGGACTTATCCCCTGGCCTATGGCCTCTGTTTTTTACACACAAAGCACCAAGGCTTTTTAATGTGTGCAGGTTGGGAAGAAGAGGAAGAATTTGTTTTATCCCCACCCTCTGAAGAGTGTTTAAGATTTGAAGTGGGATCTTTGGTTTTACCCTTATCCCCATGCTTATCTTGAGATTTTTCACCATCTTTCTTCTTATTGCCATCTTTGTCACCCCCTGTATGAACTTTTCTGTTCACCTTGGTTCTGACCCAT